>NC_056745.1:877906270-878106270 GCF_019279795.1 Protopterus annectens
CCAGTCTTATTTGCTGACTGAACAAAGGTATGAAAGGTGTTCCTAATCTCAAGATAATTTTCTGATTTTTTTGAAGAGTTTGTGGATAAATGCATGATTTTTGTCATTCTCTGTAGTTGGGCAGAATAGGTTGGATTTTTACATTTCTTTCTGTTTCACCTTTGCATTTTCTATTTAGCTATTTATTCCCATTACCGATTATGGTTATTGTCCTGCGTTCCTCTTATTAGCTATGAAGAAAGATGAATCTGAAAGGGCCTTAATGTTTAACAAATGAGGAAAATGTAATCACAATTTCTCCCCCCACAGTACACACAAATTGTATGTTGTGTGCTTGAAGAGGAACACTTGGATGTGCATGCAAAGCTTCTGGAATTTAGAGACTAGGATCCTCCAAGACGGGAGGAACAAGAAGTTGATATTGAAAGGGTTGCTGCTGCTTACTGCGACAAAAAAAAGAAAATACTTAAAGGTCGAGCAGCCAGAGATTGTTGTGTCTTTAGGCTTTTCCCTGTTAGGGGTCGCCACAGCGGAACTCCGGTCCGCTAATGATTGGCAGTTGATTTTTACGTGCTGAGTTGCCAGCCCTAACGCACAACCTTTAGCGAAGGTATGCTCATTCATGCATGTCTGCATGCAGAAGATGCTCTAGCTGTGAGTCGAACCGGTCAGCGTCTTACTATGAGTCGCCAGTGCTGCCACAGCACCACCACCGCGGATTTTAAGGTGACTATTTCCCTTCCCCCTCAAGTCCATTAGAAAGAGTGTTTAGTTAAAGCAATGCATGAGCTCTGGAGCAGACATCGGCCTCGGGGATTTCCCATGTGGAGGTCTCCATTCTGCCTGACCCTGATCCCCAAAGACTGAGTAGTTTTACCTCTATGCTAGAGTTATCAAAGTATTTGGAGATGAGGGCTTCCTCCACCATGTCAGTCAGGTCAGCTAGTTCCCTCCAAAGTCTTTCAATTCCCCTGACTGGGACAGATGGTGAAGGCCTCCTTTCATTCACTTTAGTCAAGGTGTAGATAGAAATGAGTGCCTTCTCTTCCTCATCTGTCTCTAGGTCTCTTAACTTATGGCTTTTTCCTAGACTGAGTTTCCACACCAAGAGTTTTGGAACCAACTGCATTCCAGCAGACTCCAGAGCCAGCATTAATGAGGCTCTTCCTTCAGCCCAAGGGTTGTGTCATCAGTATTGGTGACCTTGGTACCAAACATCTTCGTGCTGAGGCCCCAGGTCATTTATGTTGATGGTTCTGCTGTGGCTTCAGCTGCAGGAACTCCTCTGAGGAAGGCTGTAGAGGTAGCTGTGGCCCTGGTGGAGTGGGATCTGATGCCTGTAGGGACAGATTTCCCATGATAGGAATAACAAAACCGTATGCAGTGGCCTATCCATTTTGAAATTGTCTGTTTGGTAACTGGCTTCCCTTGAGCCCCTACAGCATAGGACACAAAAAGTTGTTCTGATTTCCTGAAGTACTTTGTTCTGTCCAAATAATAACGTAGCTGCCTATGGATGTCTAATGAGTGTAGCAGCCTTTCCCCTTTGTTTTGAGGATTGGGGTAAAAGGTAGGTAAGTGTATGGCTTGATTTAAAGCTATCCTGAATACCACTTTAGGCATAAATGACGGGTTGGTACGAAGGGAAACCCTGTCCTGATGGAAGATGAGAAAGGGCTGCACCGCCATGAGGGCCTGTAGTTCCGAAACCCTACGAGCTGAAGTGATGGCCAGAAGGAAGGCTGTTTTCCAGGACAAATATTGCAAATCTGTTGAGGCAGCTGGTTCAAAAGGAGGCAATGTTAATTTTTCTAGAATGCAATTAAGATCCCAGGCTGGTATTGGTTGTTTCCTTGGTGGTCTTATATTCTTAGCCCCTCTGAGGAACTGTCTTAAGAGTGGGTGAGAAAATAAAGGTGGATCCGTGTTGAATTCTGCAGAAATGGCTGAGGCATGGATTTTTATGGAGGAAAATGAAAGTCCACTGTTCAGTAGCTCAGCTAGATACTGTAATACCTGAGGCAAATTCAGTTTTCTAGGGTCCTGGCCTTTTTTCTCATTCCAAGAGCAAAACCGTTTCCATTTCCTGGAGTAAGCCTTTCTAGTAGATGGCCTTCTGGCCTCCAAAATGACATCCTGCACCTCTTTGGGGAGTAGGGTCTGTTGTGGTGTTAAGGAATTTTCCATGCAGCGAGATTGAGTGTTTTCAGCGGACTGTGAAGAGTTTTGTAGCTGTGCTGAGTCAGCAGAAGAGGCATTAGAGGTAGGGACCAGGGAGGAGTATGTGTTAGGCTCCTCAGGAGTGGGTACCAGTGTTGCCTTGGCCAGTCTGGAGCAATCAGTATCATCTTCGGTCTGTCTGCTCTTGCTTTCAAGAGCACCTTGGGCAGAAGAGGCAGAGGTGGGAAAGCGTAGACTGTCCATGCTGTCCAACTGAATGAAAGGGCGTCCACTCTCCAGGCCTTTGGATGAAAGGTCCTTGAACAAAACTTTTCCAATTGATGATTCCTGTGGGAGGCAAAGAGATCTATGTCTGGCCTCCCCCACGCTTGGATTATCTCTGTAAACACCTGAGGATGCAACTTCCATTCGTGTGGATCTGTCATATTTCTGCTTAGATTGTCTGCCAGCGTGTTTTCCAATCCTGGCAAGTACTGTGCTTGAAGTTCGATTTGCCATTCCATAGCCAAGTTCCAAAGTGTCATAGCGAGTCTGCACAAGGGGTATGAATGTGTTCCTCCTTGTTTGTTTATGTACCACATTACTGTGGTGTTGTCTGTTCTTATTAGTAATTGCCCTGGATGCAGGAGGTCCTTGAAAGCTGTAATTGCATTTATCACTGCTAGCATTTCTTTTTGATTGATGTGAAGGTGCTTTTCCTTTTGGGACCATTTGCCCTGAATGCACCTGTCTGTCATGTGCGCCCCCCAGGCGTAATCTGAGGCATCTGTTGTGATGACTTGATTTGCTTGAGGCTTGCAGAATGGGAGACCTGTGTTTGCTTGACATGCTTGGGCCCACCATCGAAATTCCTTTTGCAAACATGGAATTATTGGTATTATTGTTTCCAAACTGTGACTGTGTTGAGACCATAGGTTTTTTAGGTACCATTGAAGTTTCCTCATATGCAACTTTGCACATGGGATTAAAAGAATGCAAGATGCCATGAAGCCCAGAGCCTGCAGGATTTTCCTTGCAGTAAGCCTGGTACATTTTGCTAGTATTTTGAAGTACTGAGTTAGTTGTCCCTGTTTTTCTGGCGTAAGATAGGCCATCTGGGTGTTGGTGTCCAAGCTGGCACCCAGGAAAGTTATTTTCTGAGATGGTGTTAGCCTGGATTTCTCTTTGTTGATTGTGTATCCCAGAGAATGCTGCAACCGTGTTACATAAGTCAGATGTTCCAGAAGTATGTGCTTGCTGTCCGCTTGGATCAGGCAGTTCTCCAATTAAGGGTAAATTTGTATCCCTTGAAGTCTGCAGTAGGCAATCACTGATGCCAGGCATTTTGTGAATACTCTGGGCGCAGTAGATAAGCCAAAGGGCAATGCAGAGAATTGATAGTGGATTGAACCTGCAAGAAATCTGAGGTATCTTCTGCAGCTTTGTCTGATTGGGACATGCAGGTATGCCTCCTTGAGGTCCAATGTTACCAGCCAAAACTCCTTGCCCAGCATGGGAAGAAGCTGCTGTAATGTGAGCATCTTGAATTTTGGTGCAGTAAAATGTGTTTAGGATGGGTAAGTCCAAAATGGGTCTCCAGTCGGTTCCTTTCCTTGGTACCAGAAATAGTCTGGAATAAAAACCTTGACCTTGTTCGTGAGTAGGTACCTCTTGAATAGCTCTCATGTCTATGAGCTTTGAAATTTGTAGTTGTGCCTCTGCCCTTTGATTGTGTGGCAGGTTTGGCATGCCTCTCATTTTTGGAAGAGTGTGGAAATGAAATCCGTAGCCTCTGTTTATAACGTCCAGGATCCATTTGTCTGTTGTGACAATATGCCAATTTCTTGTAAATAATGCCAGCTTTCCTCCCAAGGGTGCTGCCAGCTGAGACTTGCTTGGCATGGAAATGAGGGAGTCATTGGGTTTGTTTCCTGTATTGCTGTGCACTGTCTTCGCCACCTCTTGGTGCTGGAGTTTGCCATTGCCTGCCTCTATATGATCCTTGTGATTGCCCTCTGCCCCTTGTGCATCTGTATCTACCTCTTTGGGGCTGGTCAGAGGCTGGAAAGGACAATTTTTTTGAAGGCCAATTTCTGCTAAAACGTGGTGGTTGGACCTGTAGAAAAGCTTTGACAGTTTGCATAGATTTGGCTTTTTCTTCCATTTTCCGTAATATCTCCTCAGCATTAGTACCAAACAGCACATCCTTTTGTAAAGGAGCATCTAGAAGTTTAGCTTTCACATGATCAGGCAAGCTTTGTTCCCTAAGCCAGGCATGTCTACGAATGACTGATCCTGTAGCAGCAGCTCTACTTGAGGCCTCTAGGGCATCATAGCCACATTGTGATTACTGCAGCTGTATTAGCACAGGAACATCTACATTTATGGTAGGTACAAAACTGTACTTTTTGGCACCAACAGCCAAGGGATATGAAATGTTTTTGATGAAACCTGTCTGCTTTTCCACTGGCTCTGCCACAGTGTGCTCCTCAGTTAGACCTCTTGGCCTTTTCATCCTTGTTTCAGAAGGAAATATGAATGGAAAGCCACTGATAATCAAGGGAGTCCTGAGAATATTCCTCTCCTGAGCCCTCAGATGTGTCTCTCTGTATGCTGAGGAGCAGAAAATGCAAATGGAGACCTCTGAATTCTCTATTGTTGTTCCCCACCACTCTGAATTCTGTCTTAGAACTTTTCTGAACCTCTTTCTTCTGTGCTGGTTTCTGAGCCGTTTTTCAGATAAGTGCCCCATTGGAGTTTTTCCTCATCTTTGTCTTTTATTTAGTCTTGATTGGTTTCACATCATCCAGAAAGGGAAAATGTCAGTGTGGGGGGCAGATTTTCTTATAAAGACCATCATGATCAGTGTCTGTTCTGTTTGGGTGATTCCTATGACCATATGCATTGTTCTGTCTGCCAAGTGTTTGTCTCCAACACCCTGCACAGTCTGCTCTCCTCCTTACCTATTTACCTTGAAAACCAGTGTCTTAAGCTGTTGGTTCAAAGTGCTATGCCAGAGACTTCCCATCCTGAGGGTCAGCTGCCAACCAAAAACTTGTCTGATACGGCTACTGTCCAGCCACCTTCACATGCATATGTTGAGACTAGTGCGAGCCTAGAGGATTGTCTGGTAGTTCCTTCGGATACTCCTGCCACCACCCTGTCGGAGGCCGGCATGGATCCAACTTCTTGCATTTTCTTAGAAGCTTTACAGATGTCAGCTTCAGATGTTGAAGGGGAAACTTTGCTGATTGTATCTGAGGGACCAAGAAGGATTCTGCAGATCTTAGTGAGGGAGGAGATCCCTACTACTACATGTATTAAGCATCGCCAGTGGTCTGGCCCTCCCAGGTTGTTTTGTGCGGACATCCCACAGAAAAAGAAATAGAAAATCAAGCACATTTGTCCTGCAGTTAAGGATCTCGAAAGAGAATGGCAGGATTTTATGTGGGTTGTTTAAAGCCTTAATGGCTTTTTACAACCTTTTCAAGCAGTGTTTGTGCCTGCCCCTTCCCTGGTCTTCCACTCCTTTTAAAAGAACTAGGGGGATGGATTCCCCTGAGGACAAGGATTCGAGGTAAGAGTCTTTAGCCTACCCTTCTCAAATTTCTTCCCCCTTGGACTGTAATTCAGAGAAAGAGAATTCTATTAGTCCAGATACCCCTTTAGAGGAACTCTCCTTTGGGGTCACTGTTACCTGAATAAGTGGGTTTGCTTATAGCCAGCAAAGGTATTGCGAGATTTTTCAGATGGAGCCTTCCAAGCTGTCTGCTGATTCCCCCCCCCCAGTTCTGGCTGCCTTTCTGGATACCTTTCAGCAGCTTCTGTGGCCCCTGATTCGCAGCCCTTGCCTCCCAGGAAATGTGACCGATTTTACAAGGTGCCTGATGAATGTAAATTGCTGTATAAAGGCCCTTCTGATGAATCTTCTGTAGTCTTTCTCTTCTGACAACAAGCCCTCCACGCTTTTGCATTCTACGAAGCTGCTTCCTTTAGGCAAGTATAGTAGGACCATGGAGAGGCTGGCCAAAAAGACTTATACTGCTGCCACTTTATCTTTTAGGGCCATTAACTACCAGACTAATATGACTAGGTGTGTTTTGGCCTTACTTTCTCAGATAATTTCCATCCTTCCTGACTTTAAGAGGAAGGCTTCTACCTTTTCCTGCATTCCACCTCACAAGTTGCGTGCCGCTGTGTTAAATGTAGTTACAATGCAGCTGATACTTCTTCCAGGGCTGTTGCATTGGTTCTGTTATGAGGTGTTACTCTTGGCTTCTTCTTCAAGCTTTGCCTGATGACACTAAGGACAAACTATTGGATGGTCCTCTGGATAATAAAAATCTTTTTAGTAGTGCTGCTGCTGAACGTTTTAAGTCTCTCCAGGATAAGGGTAAAGCTTTGCAGAAGTTGAAACATATTTTTGTTTCTCCTGTTCCAATGTTTCAGGAAGAATTACCCTTCTAAACCTTTTGTTCTCCGTCAGTTTCACCCTCCACCTGAGAATAAAAAAGGTTCTAGATGTGTACCTACTGCTAAGCAAGCTCAGACCCCTACTTCCTAGAAACTTCCTTTTCAGAATAAGGTGGTTTCCATTTGACAGTTTTCTTCCTCTTTCCTTTGACCTGGCTCCGTTATCTCTTTCTTTCTTTGTCCCTTTCAAATTGGTTAAGAATTGCAACAGACTCTTGGGTCCTGTCCATTATCTGCCAGGGGTATTTCATGGTTTAGAAATATTTTCCTCCCTTTTTGGGCATCTCTAAATCTCCTCCGCAACAACTTCCTTTTTCCCCAGAGGTGTTTTATTCTCTGTTGAGCCAGAACACCATTCAAGCTGAAACCCGAGCCCAGGTAGGGAGTTGTTTTTATTCAGACTATTTTTTGCCCCCAGGAAGAAGGGCACTTGGAGACCAATTCTGGATCTTTCTCAGTTCCAATCCTTTCTCAAGAGTCATTCTTTTTGGATGTTTTCTCTTCAGACATCATTTCCCCTGGTTTCTCAGGCCTTTGTGGTGTCTCCAGATCTCAAGGGTGCCTACCTTCATTTCCCCATTCATCCCCTTTTCAGAAAATGTTTTACATTTCTCTGTTTCATCCTTGTATTTTCAGTTCTCTGCTTTGCCTTTTGGCCTCTCTTCTGCCTCAAGGATATTTACCAAATGTCTCACTCCTGTCATTGCATTTTGCAGGATGAGAGGGGTTCAGATCTTTCCTTGTCTGGATCCCTAGTTCACTATTTCCCTGTTGCAGAGTCTGAGATTCACCATAAACTTTCAAAAATCAACTCTGACCCCTTCTCAGGATCATGATGATCATCATGTTTCACTGTTGCAGTCATTACACTTGGGTTATTCTGCTGGCAGGCTACCCACAGTCGGCCAGAATTCCAAAGTCTAGGTCCGGTGTCAGTTGCTGTCGCCTCTTCCCTGACGTCAGTGCGCCAGGGGTATAAAAGATGCAGCCAACGCTATTTTCTTCAGTCTTTCCTGCCACGCGGTGCCCGAAGCAAAAGCAGTTCGCAAGTGCCGGTTGGCCAACTCCTGAGATTTTCGAAATTTAATTTCAGAACGGAGGTCTTCAATAAAGTTAAGTACCCCGTTGGGGAAACGTTTTCTTGCTCCAGACCGATGTCAGTAAAAGTTAACAATTGTATTTCTTGTGGGAAGCAAATACCTCATAAGGATTTTCACTCTTACTGTATTCCTTGCCTAGGCCCTGACCACAACGTTGCTAGTTGTTGGTTTTGTGCTAGATTCAACCAACGCACTATTAAGCGTCGGTTTGATTTTGCTTTACATTACTTTGGCCGAAGATTTAACTACATAATGCCATCGGAACAACCGACAACCGGAATTCATAAAAACCGCAAACACAAAGAAAAGGACAGGCATCCGAGGTCCAAAACCGATGACGAAGCCTCTTCTAGGCCAGTCGCCGGTTCTCAGTGAGGCGCTTTCGCAGCCCCTGACACCCGCTACCTCAGAGCCACAGGCCGCATCTGACTCCCACGTGGAGACAACTAGGCCTTTGGAAACTCAAGGTATTGGGCCTGCGGAAACTATTCCCTCAGATGGGTCCGGAGCCGCTGAGCAGGCATCAGCTTCTGAGGGTGTTTTCAGACCTTCACAGCTTACTATTAAGTCCACTACAGCAGCCAAGTCAAAAACACCATTAAAGACAAGGAAACAAGTACAGCATTCTCCTGGACAGTCATCCATGCCAAAGAAACAGATGCTTAAAATGGCCGAGGACCTAATTACTTTGATCAGGGATTCCCATCCCTTTCCTGATAAAAGGCCTAGGCAAGACACTGACTATGACTCCTCTGACCAGGTTTCTGATGTTCATCGTGCATACAGCTGCAGTAATCACAGATGGGTTCTCTGCCGTCAGGCGGGTCCTCGGTCGGCCGAATTCCAAAGTCTAGGTCCGGCGTCGGTTGCTGTCGCTTTCTCTCCTGACGTCCATGAGGCCGGAGTATATAAGACACAGCCGACGCCATGTTCTTCAGTCTTTTTTGCCGTGCGGTGCCCGAAGCAGAAGCAGTTCGCAAGTGCCGGTCGGCCAGCTCCTGAATTACGAAAAATTGGAAACCGAAGTCTTCATTAAAGCTAAGTACCCCGTTGGGGAAACTTTTCTTGCCTCAGACAAATGGATCCTGGACGTTATAAACAGAGGATACAAATTTCAATTCCACACTCTTCCAAAAATGAGAGGCATGCCAAACCTGCCACACAATCAAAGGGCAGAGGCACAACTGCAAATTTCAAAGCTCATAGGCATGAGAGCTATACAAGAGGTACCTACTCACGAACAAGGTCAAGGTTTTTATTCAAGACTTTTTCTGGTACCAAGGAAAGGAACTGACTGGAGACCCATTTTGGACTAACACCATCTCAGAAAATAACTTTCCTGGGTGCCAACTTGGACGCAAACACCCAGATGGCCTGTCTTACGCCAGAAAAACAGGGGCAACTAACTCAGTACTTCAAAATACTAGCAAAATGCACCAGGCTTACTGCAAGGAAAATCCTGCAGGCTCTGGGCTTCATGGCATCTTGCATTCTTTTAATCCCATGTGCAAAGCTGCATATGAGGAAACTTCAATGGTACCTAAAAAACCTATGGTCTCAACACAGTCACAGGGAAAACACGCTGGCAGACAATCTAAGCAGAAATATGACAGATCCACACAAATGGAAGTTGCATCCTCAGGTGTTTGCAGAGATAATCCAAGCGTGGGGGAGGCCAGACATAGATCTTTTTGCCTCCCACAGGAATCATCAATTGGAAAAGTTTTGTTAGAGGACCTTTCATCCAAAGGCCTGGAGAGTGGACGCCCTTTCATTCAGTTGGACAGCATGGACAGTTTACGCTTTCCCACCTCTGCCTCTCCTGCCCAAGGTGCTCTTGAAAGCAAGAGCAGACAGACCGAAGATGATACTGATTGCTCCAGATTGGCCAAGGCAACACTGGTACCCGCTCCTGAGGAGCCTAACACATACTCCTCCCTGGTCCCTACCTCTGACCCCTCTTCTGCTGACTCAGCACAGCTACAAAACTCTTCACAGTCAGCTGAAAACACTCAATCTCGCTGCATGGAAAATTCCTTAGCACCACAACAGACCCTACTCTCCAAGGAGGTGCAGGATGTCATTTTGGAGGCCAGAAGGCCATCTACTAGAAAGGCTTACTCCGCAAAATGGAAACGGTTTTGCTCTTGGAATGAGAAAAAAGGCCAGGACCCTAGAAAACGGAATTTGCCTCCGGTATTACAGTATCTAGCTGAGCTGCTGAACAGTGGACTTTCATTTTCTTCCATAAAAATCCATGCCTCAGCCATTTCTGCAGAATTCAACACGGATCCACCTTTATTTTCTCACCCACTCTTACGACAGTTCCTCAGAGGGGCTAAGAATATAAGACCACCAAGGAAACAACCAATACCAGCCTGGGATCTTAATTACATACTAGAAAAATTAACATTGCCTCCTTTTGAACCAACTGCCTCAACAGATTTGCAATATTTGTCCTGGAAAACAGCCTTCCTTCTGGCCATCACTTCAGCTCGTAGGGTTTGAACTACAGGCCCTCATGGCGGTGCAGCCCTTTCTCATCTTCCATCAGGACAGGGTTTCCCTTCGTACCAACCCGTCATTTATGCCTAAAGTGGTATCCAGGGTAGCTTTAAATCAAGCCATACACTTACCTACCTTTTACCCCAATCCTCAAAACAAAGGGGAAAGGCTGCTACACTCTTTAGACATCCTTAGGCAGCTACGTTATTATTTGGACAGAACAAAGTCCTTCAGGAAATCAGAACAACTTTTTGTGTCTTATGCTGTAGGGGCTCAAGGGAAGCCAGTTACCAAGCAGACTATTTCAAAGTGGATAGGCCACTGCATACGGTTTTGTTATTCCTATCATGGGAAATCTGTTCCTACAGGCATCAGATCACACTCCACCAGGGTCACAGCTACCTCTACAGCCTTCCTCAGTGGAGTTCCTACCAAAGATATTTTGAAGGCAGCCACTTGGAGTTCTGTACATACCTTCACAAAACACTACCACCTGACTTTATATTCCAAAACTAGTGCAGGCTTTGCCACTGCTGTGTTGCAGGGCATTCTGGCTCAACCCAGTTCCACCTAGTACCTACCACCCTGTGCGTAGCTTTGGGACTCTACCCATCTGTGATTACTGCAGCTGTATGCACGATGAACATAGTACAGTTTTGTACCTACCATAAATGTAGATGTTCGAGTGCTAATACAGCTGCAGTACAGGTTTCCCTCCCTCCTTCCCCACTTGGTTAAGGCATGGGGCCTAACCCTCTCTTCATACAACCTGACTGGGTTATCCTTCTATGGTTTATTTGCTTGCAACTACTGATTTTGGACTATATTGCATTGCATGTATATACATATATATATAATTTATGTATTGCCTTCCTTCTGGGGGCACCTGACATCTGGGGCAAGAAAGACTGAAGAACATGGCGTCGGCTGTGTCTTATATACTCCGGCCTCACTGACGTCAGGAGAGAAAGCGACAGCAACCGACGCCGGACCTAGACTTTGGAATTCGGCCGACCGAGGACCCGCCTGACGGCAGAGAACCCATCTGTGATTACTGCAGCTGTATTAGCACTCGAACATCTACATTTATGGTAGGTACAGAACTGTACTTTTCCTCTGATTCCTCTTCAGATCAGGGATATTCTCTCCCTCCCTATGAGGACTCTGATGCAGAAGAATCTATGCCTTCAGCCTCTCCGCCTGAGGATTACTCTTTTGGGGAAGCCTTGCACACCATGAGGGAGCATTTCCATTGGGAGAGCCAGGATTATTCATAATCCAAGAAAAGGCTCAGAGACTTTCTTTTATTGCCTCAGCACAGGCCCCTGGCTATCCCCCCGTGCTTGATATTGTTGATGATGTTTTCTCTGAATCCAGTTTGTCTCCTGATTCTTTACCCCCTGCACCAGTCAAGCCAGACAGGTACTACAGGGTTCCAGACTCTCATAAATTTCTTTATAGAAACCCTGCTGCTGACCCAGAAACAATTTCTCAGGGTCCCAAAGGGGTTAAGGCTTCCACTGCTAAAAACCCTGTCCCCTCTGATAGGGATTCCAGAGCTCTGGATAGATGGGGGGAAAAAAGTTTACGCTTCTGCTACTTTAGCTGTAAGGGCTTTAAACTGCCAGTTTCACATGCTTAAATATCAACAACACCTAATGTCTTTGTTAAAACAGAAAATGCTTACAAACTCAGAATGTCCTGACAATAAGGAAATGCTGGATTTATTGCATGCAGCTGAACAAGTGGGAAAGCATACTCTGCAATGTGGTTTTGATTCATCAGAGGCTTCTTGCAGAGCCGCAGTTACAGGCTCTGTCATTCGAATGCATGCTTGGTTAAAAGAACAAAGTTTACCTGATCATGTTAAAGTAAAATTATTGGATGCTCCACTACAGCATGATACTTTGTTTGGTGTTAAGGCAGAAGAGGTGTTAAAGAAAATGGAGGATAAAGCAAAGTCAGTGCAGACAGTAAAGGATTTCTTACAGGTTCAGCCACCTAGATTTAGCAGAAACTTGCCTTCTAAAAATTGATCCTTTTCGCTGTCGGACAGGCCACAAAGAGGCAGATACAGACCCCCAAGAGACAGATCTCAGCCCCAAGGCTCATACAGACCTAAACAATGGGGTACTTCAGCCCCCAAAGGAGGAGAAGACAAATTACAACCTTATAGGAAACAGTCCCAATGACTTCCCTCTACAAATGCCAAGCACTTACCTTTTGGCAGCACCCTTGGGGGAAAGCTAGCACTTTTCTCACAAAATTGGCACGTGATCCCCCAGGACAAATGGGTACTGAATATTGTTTCTCAGGGTTACAGGTTCCACTTCCACACCCTTCCAAAATCAAAAGGTATGCCAGACCTGCCACAAAACCAATGGGCAGAGGCACAAAAACAAATGTCTGCTCTCATGGACATAAAAGCTATTCAAAGAGTACCACAGCAAGAACAGGGACAAGGATTTTACTCAAGACTTTTCCTGGTACCCAGAAAGGACAAAGCTTGGAGACCAATATTGGACCTGTCAATCCTAAATACTTTCCTGGATATTCCGAAATTCAAAATGTTAACATTGCAGCAGCTTCTACCCATGCTGGGCAAGAAGGCTTGGCTAGTTACTTTGGACCTCAAGGAGGCATACCTGCATGTCCCAATCAGACAATCTTGCAGAAGATACCTCAGATTCATAGCTGGCTCAATGCATTACCAATTCTCTGAACTGCCCTTTGGCTTATCTACTGTGCCCAGGGTCTTCACAAAATGCCTGGCACCAGTAATTGCATTCTGCAGACAAAAAGGAATTCAAATATATCCCTACTCGGATGACTGCCTTATTCAAGCAGACAGCAAGGACATTCTACTAAAGCATCTGGCGTTTGTAAAAATATTACTAATTTGCCTAGGGTACACAGTAAACGAAAATAAGCCAAAACTAGTGCCCTCTCAAGAGATAATATTCCTGGGTGCAAGCTTAAATACAACTGCCCAGATGGCTTATCTCACACCAGACAAGCAAAGGCAACTAACTCATTACTTTCCAAAGATGGCAACAAAGACCCAGCTCCCTGCAAGAAAAATTCTGCAGGCTCTGGGCTTCATGACATCCTGCATTCTACTAATTCCATATACAAGACTGCATATGAGGAAACTATAATGGTATCTAAAAAGTGTTTGGGCTCAACACTGTCACAGCCTGGAAACAATAACTCTTATTCCCTGCCTACAACAGGAGTTTCGATGGTGGGCACTGGCCTGTCACCACAACAAGGGACAGCCTTTCACCTTACCCACAGCCAAGCAGACAATAACAACAGATGCATCGGATTATGCCTGGGGGCACACATGGCAGGAAAATGTATTCAGGGCACGTGGCCCAAGGAACAAATGCATCTTCACATCAATCAAAATGAGATGCTAGCTGTACAGCATGCCCTGACAGCCTTCAAGGATCTACTACATCCAGGACAACTATTACTAAAGATGGACAATACCACAGTTATGTGGTACATAAACAAGCAAGGGGGCACACATTCCTACCCCCTCTGCAGGCAAGCTATGACTTTGTGGAACACAGCACTGACCTATCAAGTACATCTGCAGGCACAATTCCTACCAGGAAAGAAAAATACTCTGGCAGACGAACTAAGCAGAAATCTCATGGATCCTCACAAATGGAAACTAAATCCACAGGTCTTCAGCATGATAAGGAAATGGGGACACCCAGACATAGATCTTTTTGCCTCCCCTCACAACTGCCAACTACAGAGATTCTGCACAAGAACGTATCACTCACAAGCATGGAAAGTGGATGCTGTATCGTTCAGCTGGAAAACACTGACAGTTTATGCCTTTCCTCCACTGCCTCTTCTTCCCAAGGTGCTCCTAAAAGTCAGACAAGAGAAGCCAAAAATTATTCTGATTGCCCCAGACTGGCCACGCCAGCACTGGTACCCAATCCTAAAGAGCTTGTCTCAAGGCCCAGCCTGGCCTTTACCTCAAATTCCTCATCTTCTGACTCAACAAAACAATCAGATTCTGCACAGTCAACTCAGAACCTTAAATCTGGCTGCATGGCAGATAATATAGCCACTCAGACCACACCTCTCTCTAAAGCTGTTATGGATGTCATTTTAGAAGCCAGGAGGCCCAGCACTAGGAAATCTTATACAGAAAAATGGAAGAGATTCTGTGCTTGGAACCAGGCACAAGGACTCGAACCACTTGTTCCAAATATACCTCAGATTTTACAATACCTTACTGAGATGCTGGACAAAGGCCCATCCTTCTCATCAATTAAGATCCATGCCTCTGCCATTTCAGCTCATTACAATACGGAACCTCCTATTTTCTCTCATCCACTACTAAGACAGTACCTCAGAGGGGCAAAAAACATAAGACCCCCAAGGAGAGCATCGATACCTACATGGGACCTCAATTTTGTTTTAGAAAAGCTCACACTGCCTCCTTTTGAGCCAGCCAGTACAGCTGATATAAAATTCTTATCATGGAAAACTGCTCTGCTCCTAGCAATAACTTCAGCACGAAGAGTCTCAGAGTTACAGGCATTAATGGCAGTGGGACCTTTCATCATTTTTCATCAGGACAGGGTTTCTCTAAGGGCAAACCCAACATTTATGCCAAAGGTAATATCCAGTGTGGCTCTTAACCAAATCATTCATTTGCCAACATTTTATCCAAATCCCTAGAATAAAGGGGAGAGACTTCTGCACGCTTTAGACATACACAGACAGCTAAGCTTATATTTGGAGAAAACAAAAGCTTTCAGAAAAACTGAGCAACTGTTTGTAGCTTATGCTGCAGGATCACAAGGAAAGCCTATCTCAAAGCAGGCTATTTCAAAATGGATAGGACACTGCATTCGTTTCTGCTATTCACAACATGGTAAATCAGTGCCTAAGGGCATTAGGCCACATTCAACCAGAGCAGCAGCCACTTCAGCAGCCTTCCTCAAAAGGAGTACCAACCAAAGACATTTCTAGTGGCTGCAACCTGGAGTTCAGTGCACACTTTCACCAAGCACTACCACTTACCTCTCTACTCTAAATCTAGAGCAGGCTTTGCCACTGCAGTTCTGCAGGGACTTGTAGCTTCTCCTAATCCTGTTTAGGTCCAGCCACCCAACCTCAGCTTTGGGATTCAACCCAAGTGCAATGACTGCAACAGTGAAACACGATGAACATAGTACAGTTGTGTACCTACCATAAATGTAGATGTTCGAGTGTATTCACTGTTGCAGTCCAGGTTACCCACCATCCCCCTTTTCTTTGCTGGGACTTTTCTTTACTGCTCTGTTCTATACAACCTATGTGGTGTATTTGCTTGTAGATGAAGGAAATGTTTATTTTAGTACATGCATGCTTCTTGGCATAATTTTTTAGCCTACCTATTTGTGGGCACCTGACATCTGGGGCAAGAAAAACTGAAGAAAATGGCGTTGGCTGCATCTTTTATACCCCTGGTGCACTGATGTCAGGGAAGAGGCGACAGCAACCGACGCCGGACCTAAACTTTGGAATTCTTGCCGACTGCGGGTAGCCTTCCAGCAGGATAACCCAAGTGTAATGACTGCAACAGTGAATACACTCGAACATCTACATATGTGGTAGGCACACAACTGTACTTTTTGGTTGCAGAATCCAGTCCATCCTCATGTTGGCATATCTGCCTGTCACCAAGGCCCTGTCTGTTGTTGCTTTTTTCAGTCTCTTCTTCCTCTGGGTTCAGTTTTGGCCAGGGGCTTTCTCAGGATCCTCGAGTTTATGGCGTCCACCATTCCTATGCTTCCTCTGGCTAGGCTCCATGTGAGAAAGCTACAGTGCTATCTCAAGTCAATGTGGCTTCAGCATTGCCACCACATGGGTTTCCCAGTTCCCTTCCTTTTTTGTCTCAGGCTGGAGCTTCTGGGGTAGATTCCTCAACTTTCTCTCAGTCCGGGGTTTGCTTTCCATGCTCTGGCCCTGACTCAATAGCTCTTTACAGACTCCTCAGACTGGGGGTGGGGAGTTTCCTTTGGCTCTCTCAAGGTACAGGGTCTCTGGCTTTTTCATCAGAGTTCAGAACACTTCACTATAAAGGAGATGAAGGCTTTGCATTTAGCTCTTCAGGCTTTTCATTCCCTCTTTCATCCCAGTCCCATCAGTTTTCATAAACAATACCTTAATGATGTGGTACCTACCTTAGACTAGCTCTTCAGGTTTGGAATCTAGATGTCCATTTTCAAGTGACTCTTCAGATTGTTTACATTCCGTTTTAGATCAGTGTAGTGCTGTACCCTTTGAGCAGGTCCAGTACATACACTTACGAATGGATGCTTCACAGAGATGTTTCTGGACATTATCCATTGGTGGGGTGTTCTTCTGGTAGGTGTTTTTTGCTTCCTTCTGAACAGACAGCTTCCTCTATTCTGTTCCAGAGTGCCAAATTCTCTGGCTTGGAAAGTGGAAGTCCTGCCTTTTCCTTCGAAGAGGATGTTTCTGTATGCCTTCCCTCCCCTTCCTCTGCTTCTGAGACTCTTCCCAAAATCTTGTTAGCGACTCCCTTTTAGTCCAGACAGCATTGGTTCCCCATTCTTTCTCACTTGGCTAGAAGCAATCACCACACGTTACCTCACACAAGACAAGGAGTCTCTTACCTGTCCTTACTTGTCTACTCTTCAACTGACATTGTGGGTGATAGGGTTTGATCTCTTTCAGGCTCCTGGTTTCTGAAGATGCACTTCAGGTCCTGCAGGAGGCCAGGAAGCCATTGCCAGGAAATTATATTTGTCCAAATATGAGAGATTTTCTGTTTGGTGCCCCTCTCGCCATCAGGATCACCTATCTGTGGAGTTTCCTCTGGTTCTCTCTCTTATTTGTCTGATCTGCTGCATGATGGGTTGGCATATTTTTCAGTTTTCACTCATTCACTCCAGTGGAACTCAGGAAGTTTGCACTGTACCTTCCAATGGGCAGAGCCTCAGCCTTTTGACATAATCAAAGTATGTCCTCCCATTTCAAACAAATGTTCATATCTCTGGAACTATAGGGGTTATGAAAGAAGTATAAATGGCATACCCTTCAGCACAAACTGTTTTTGTTGTGGTAGTGTTTAGGTTCTAGGTCTTAAACTGAATTTTGTAAGTCAAAGTAAACATAGTGAACATTACATCTGAAATATATTGTAAACAACTTGGAATATCTCAGCACTCACTCAAGTTACAGACATGCATCATTTTATTCATCTAGCTGAGAGCTTTCATATGAGGCTAAGGAGTTCTGTCTGTTACTTGGTTGTGGAGATATTTAGAAAAATGTAAAAATTGTATCTATGTAAATTAATATCATAAAAACAACAGTTAATATCTCTTTACTTGTACTACACAGAGGTCAAATATTAATGCAGTTGAGTTTGCAATTGTGTAAGTTTTAAGATGAAATCTTTTAGAACCTGTACATAGCACGGTTTTGGAATTATTGATGCAAATACGAACAAGCAATATTTGATGCTTAGAGGCACCATTAGGGGTTAACTCCACATGCACCTAGAGGTGTCACTCTGATGTAATGAGTTAAGCTCACCTGTCAGCAATTTCTACTCGTCTGCCCTTGACTTATCCTCTGGCCTCTAGATTTTAGATCAAGTAATTTCTTAGACTTCATTCATATTGGACATCCCAGGAAGCATATTCTGCCTTCCTGGGACTTCAGCTTTGTTCTTGAAAAATTGACTTGGGCTCCTTTTGAGCCTGCTGCCTCAGCTTCCTTGCAATATTATACATGAAAGACTGTTCTTCTTTTGGCTCTTTCTTTGGCCAAGAGGGTATATGAACTTCAGACTCTCATGGCTGTTCCTCCTTTCTTGGTTTTCCACAGAGACAGGATGTCTCTTATTATTAATCCTTTTTGTTGTATACCCAAGGTGGTCAATCAGTTGTTCCTTAGTCAGTTTATTCATTTGCCTTCCTTTTTTCCTTCTCCACAGTCTGCCAGTGAGAAGGGTATTCCCACCTTCAATTTGCATAGACAGCTCAAATATTATTTGGATAAAATTAAACACATTCAGAAATCTGAGCAGCTTTGTGTTTCTTTTAACCCAAGATCTTTGGGTTTAGTTGATGTTCATGTTTCACTGTTGCAGTTATCACACTTGGGTTATCTGCCTGCAGGTAGCCCTCAGTCAGCCCGAATACCAGAGACTTAGTATTTCTACGTCAGTTGCTGTCGCACCAGGACTGACATCAGGTCGTCAGGGGTATAAAAACAGGCAGCCAACGCCATTACATCAGTCTTTCTTGCCGAGGAGCCCAAAGCAGAAGCAGTTTGCATGAGTGCAGGTCGGCCGCTACCTGAGTTTTTGTTTCTGAATTGAATCATCCTGAAGTCTTCTAAAGCTAAGTTTCCCATTGGGGATCCTTTTTTCTTGCTCTAACCGATGTCAGAAAAAGTTAACAATTGTCTCGGCTTTGGAAAGCAAATGCCACACCGAGATTTCCATTCTTACTGCGTCACCTGTTTAGGCCCAGACCATTACTTACCTCGCTGTCGGTTTTGTGCTTTGTTCAATACCTGAACTATTCATTGTCTGGCCCTTATTGTCGCTAAATACTTTGCGCTCGATCTCTGTATTCCGAAATGGCTTCGGTAAGCCATCCGACTAATGATCTTCCAAAAAAAAAACGCAAGGATAAAGACAGAGACAGACCGCATAGGTCCAAAACTGCCGACGATGCTTCCATTAAGCTAGTCGCCAGTTTGCCAGTACTCAGCCACTTTCGCAGCCCCTGATGCCCGCTTCACTGGATTCGCAGGCCACTA
This sequence comes from Protopterus annectens, assembly GCF_019279795.1. NCBI lineage: Eukaryota > Metazoa > Chordata > Ceratodontiformes > Protopteridae > Protopterus > Protopterus annectens. The sequence goes on from NC_056745.1 coordinate 877,925,326, forward strand.
CCGAGACCCGTTCAGAGTCCGGTATGCCACGAGACTCTTCTTTGACTACGGAACCTGCGGATGTCTCTACCTTGGATGGGTCCGGAGCCGCTGTGCAGGCACAGGCTTCTGAGGAAGTTCTTCGCGCTATCGATATTTGACACAAGCCGACGACTTCTTTCGCGTCTTCCGTTCTGTCTAAAACTACCTAGTTTCTAAGGCCAAGAGTACAAGCTATGCCTAAAAAAACAACGACTCAAACTCAAGCACCTGCTTCCTTGACACAACATCAAATGCTTAAAATGGCAGAAGACCTGATTATGCTGATTAGGGGAAGCCAGCCTCCCCCTGCTAAGAGAAAGAGACCTGTGTCCAGCAGCTCTAACAGACCGAGAGTCTGACAACTCTGAGGTTTCTGATTATGAAGACATGCCTTTACCTGCTTATGAGGATTCTGATGCAGAGGAATCCATTCCCTATGCTTCATCTCCAGAAGATTTTTCTTTTGATGAAACCTTACATACTTTGAGAGCATGTCCACTGGGAATGCCAAGACTATCCTCTGTCCAAAAAGAGACTAAGAGAATTTTTAGAGTTGCCACAACATAGACCTTTAGCAATACCTCCAGTTCTAGATGTTGTGGATGATATCTTTATGGAATCCAGTCTAACTGCTGATACTTTACCCCCTGCTCCTAGGAGACCACACCGGTACTACAGAGTTCCTGACTCTCACAAATTTCTTTTCAAAAATCCTACTGCTGACCCAGAGGTCATTTCCCTGGGGCCTAAATGTATGAAAGCAACTACAGCTAAGAATTCCACCCCTTCTGACAGGGATTCCAGAGCTTTATATAGATGGGGTAAAAAAGTACACACCTCTGCAACTCTCGCCATTAGGGCATTGAATTGCCAGATATTCTTCGTGTTTCACTGTTGCAGTCATTACATTTGGGTAATCTGTTGGCAGGTTGCCCTCAGTCGGCCTGATTAACAAAGTCTTGGGTCCTGCGTCGGTTGCTGTGCCTTCTTCCATGACGGCATGTCGTCAGGGGTATAAAACATGCAGCCGACGCCATTACATCAGTCTTTCTTGCTGTGCGGTGTCCGAAGCAGAAGCAGTTCGCAAGTGCCGGTCGACCAACTCCTGAAATTTTCATTTTTGAGTTTCAGAACCAAAGTCTTCAACTTAAAGCGAAGTACCCCATTGGGGAAACTTTTTCTTGCTCCTTACCGATGTCAGTAAAAGTTAATTGCATTACTTGTGGAAAGCAAATACCTCACAAAGATTTTCATTTGTGCTGTATTCCTTGCCTATGCCCTGACCACGATGTACCTTGCTGTCGGTTTTGTGCTTTATTTAATCAGCGCACTATCCATCGTTGGTATATTTTGCCTCTAAATATTTTGGTTCTCTGTTGAATTATCCAGAAATGTCAGTTAGCTATCCGACTACCGGGATTCTGAGAAAACGCAAAGATAAAGACAGAGACAGGCCGCCGAGGTCTAAAATTGCCGATGACGGTTTTTCTAAGCCAGTCGCCAGTTTGCCGGTACTCAGTGAGGTGCTTTCGCAGCCCCTGATACCCACTACTCCTGATTTTCAGGCCTCTACTGAGACCCATTCGGAGTCCGGTATGCCGCGAGATACTTCACCTATAGAACCCGTGGATGTCTCTACCTTGAATGGGTCTGAAGCCGCTGTGCAGGCACCGGCTTCTGAGGGTGTATTCAGGCCTACAGACTTGCATATTAAATTGACACCTCCTTCATTACTAAGGCCTAAATCTTGATCCATGTCTAAAAAACCGACGCTCAGGCCACATGTTCATCCCCTACGCCTAAAAAACAAATGATAAAAATGGCTGAAGATCTGATTACTCTAATCAGGGGTAGTCAACCCCCCCCCCCCCCCCAAGAGGCCTAGGGCTGAGCTTGATTATGATTTTTCTGATCAGGATTCTATTTCTTCGGACTCTTCTAATGACCTGGATTTGTCCCTACCTACTTAGGATTCTGATGCAGAGGATTCCATTCCTTCTGCTTCCCCTCCTGAGGATTATTCTTTTGGGGAAACTTACATACTTTAAGGGAGCATTTCCACTGGGAAAGCCAGGAATTTTCTGATTCAAAAAAAGAGGCTTAGGGATTTCCTTCTTCCTCAGCATAGGCCTTTGGCTATACCTCCTGTACTAGACATCGTTGATTGTGTTCTCGGAATCCAGTTTGGCCCCTGATTCCCTGCCTCCAGCTCCTAGTAAACCTGACAGATGCTACAGGGTTCCTGAGTCCCACAAGTTCCTTTTCAAAAATCCTGTTGCAGATCCAGAAACAATTTCTCAGGGGCCCAAGGGCATTAAGGCTTCTACTGCTAAAAATCCTACCCCTTCTGATAGAGACTCCAGTGCGCTAGACGGGGTAAAAAGGTTTATACTTCTGCAACCTTGGCAATCAGAGCTTTAAACTGCCAATTTCATATGTTAAAATATCAACAGCATATTATTGGACTGCTTAAACAGAAAATGATGATTCCTGACTGTGTGGAAAATAAAGATTTACAGGATGTAATGCATTCTGCTGAACAAGTTGGAAAACATACTTTGCAACTTGGTTTTGATTCATTAGAGGCCTCTTGCAGGGCTGCTGTTTCTGGGTCTGTGCTTAGAAGGCATGCTTGGCTTATGGAGCAGTCTTTGTCCAATCATGTTTAAGCTAAGTTGTTGGATGCTCCTTTAAATCAGGACCGCCTGTTTGGCAATAAGGCTGAAGAAGTTCTTAAAAAGATGGAAGATAAAGCTAAATCTATGCAAACTGTTAAAGATTTTTTACTAGTGCAACCTCCAAGATTTAGTAATAATAATTGGTCCTTTCCAGCCCCTTCCAGATCCTCTCAAGCCAAACCCAGACACAGCAAAAAACCCAGGTTTCAGTCCCAGGGGACTCTCAGAACTAAGCAGTGGGAGGCCTCCACTTCCAAGTCTGGAAATAACAAGACACCCCCCTATGGTAAACAGTTTCAATGACTTCCTTTTAAAATTCCCAAGCACTTATCTTTTAATGGCCCTTTTGGGGGGAAAGATTGCTCTTCATGCAAAGAACTGGGAACTCATAACCCAGGACAAATGGGTTTTAAATATAGTGTCCCAGGGATACAGATTTCATTTCCACACTTTGCCATCACCAAACGGGTGCCAGACCTGCCCCCAAATCACTGGGCAGAGACTCAAAAACAAGTACTTCCCCTCTTAAGCATGGGGGCTATTCATCTGGTACCAGAAGAGGAAAAGGGACAAGGTTTCTATTCCAGGCTTTTTCTGGTACCCAGAAAAGACAAATCATGGCGTCCAATCCTGGACCTGTCTGCTCTAAACACCTTTCTGGAGATTCCAAAATTCAAGATGCTGACTCTTCACCAGTTACTTCCTATGGTAGGCAAAGAAGCCTGGTTGGCAACTTTAGATTTAAAAGAAGCATACCTGCACATCCCAATCAGGGAATCTTGCAGAAGATACCTACACTTCAAAGCAGGCTGCTTGCATTATCAGTTCCCTGCACTGCCCTTTGGCTTGTCTACTGCGCCCAGGGTATTAACAAAGTGTCTGACTGCAGTTAATGCATTTTGCAGGCAAAGAAATATTCAAATATATCCATACCTGGACGATTGTCTAATTCAGGCAGAAAACCAGGACATACTTTTAATCATCTGGCGTTTGTAAAAAGGGTTCTAACTTGCCTGGGGTACACCATAAACGAAAAGAAATCACAACTGGTACCCTGTCAACAGATTACATTCCTGGGTGCAAGCTTGAATACAACTGCCCAGATGGCTTTCCTCATGCCAGAAAAGCAAATTCATTTGTTAACTTCAAACAAGTGGCTACAAAAACCCTGCTATCTGCAAGACAAATACTGCAAGCCTTGGGGTTCATGGCCTCCTGCATTGTTCTAATTCCATATGCAAGACTGCATATGAGGAAACTACAGTGGTATCTAAAAAGTCTGTGGAGTCAACATTGTCACAGCCTGAAAACAATGATTCCTATCATACCTTGCCTACGCCTGGAGTTCCTATGGTGGGCAGAGGCCTGCCACCAAAACAAGGGACTACCATTCACACTACCCCCTGCTGCCCAAACCCTAACTACAGATGCATCAGATTATGCATGGGGGGCTCACCTGGCAGAGAAGTGCATTCAGGGCAAATGGAACCCAAATCAAATGCACCTACATATCAATCAAAAAGCAATGTTAGCTGTACAGAATGTTCTGACAGCCTTCAAGGACTACATTCTTCCAGGACAACTAATCGTAAAGACGGACAACACCACTGTTATGTGGTACATAAACAAGCAGGGGGGTACACATTCCTACCTCCTCTGCAGACTAGCCATGGCATAGTGGATCACAGCCTTGAACTACCAAGTGCACCTACAAGCTCAATTCCTGCCTTGAAAATTGAATACACTGGCAGATGGACTAAGCAGAAACCTCGTGGACCCACACGAGTGGAAACTGAAACCACAGATTTTCAACATGTTGACAAGCGAATGGGGGAGCCCAGACATAGATCTATTTGCCTCCCCCCAGAACTACCAGTTGGACAAGTTTTGCACAAGGACTCACCACAAACAAGCCTGGAAAGTGGATGCTCTGTCCTTCAGCTGGAAAAACCTATTAGTCTACGCCTTTCCCCCTCTGCTTTCCAAAGTTCTACTAAAAGTCAAACAGGACAAACCAAGGATGGTTTTGATTGCTCCAGACTGGTCGCGCCAACACTGGTACCCCCTCCTGTGCAGTGTATCGCAAATATCTCCATGGCATCAGCCTCAGACCCCTTCCCTGCTGTCTCAGCAGGAGAACCAAATTCTGCACCCTCAGCTTCCAACATTGAAGCTTGCAGCGTGGCTTACTCACTTAAATTCACCCTTATCATCCCTCAGCAAACCTGTGATGGATGTCATCTTGGAGGCGAGGAGACCTAGTACTAGAAAGTCTTATGCTGACAAATGGAAAAGATTCTGTGCCTGGAACCAATCTTTAGGGATGAGCACAGCAGTGCCCAATGTTCCTCAGATTTTGCAATGCTTAACTGAGATGCTTCACAAGGGCCTGTCTTTTTTCTCCATTAAAATCCACGCCTGAGCTATTTCAGCTCTCTAACACAGAACCACCCCTCTTCTCCCCACCCTGTTCTTGAGCAGTATGTCAGAGGGGCAAAAAATGTGAGACCACCCAGGAGAGCTCCTACCCCTGCCTGGGACCCTAATTTTATTTTGGAGAAACTCACTCTACCTCCTTTTGAGCCAGCTGCTACTGCAGACTTAAAATTTCTTTCTTGGAAAACAGCCTTCCTTTTAGCAGTCACTTCAGCTAGAAGGATATCTGAATTACAGGCCCTTATGGCAGTGGAGCCTTTCATCATCTTTCATGTGAACAGGGTTATCTCTCAGGACCGACCAGTCCATCCTTCGTGCCTAAGGTGGCTTCCAGTGTGGCTCTTAATCAGTCCATTCACTTGCCAACCTTCTTTCCTAAACCACAGAACAAAGGGGAATGGATTCTGCCTTCCTTGGATATACACAGACAACTTAGATTCTACTTGGACAGGACTAAATCTCAAAGAAAATCTGAACAACTGCTGGTAGCATTTGCTGCAGGGGCAGAGGGGAAGCCTATTTCAAAACATACCATTTCTAAATGGATAAGCCATTGCATTAATTTTTGCTGTAAGTACCATGGAAAACATATCCCCCAGGGGATCAGATCTCACTCCACCAGGGCTTCTTCTACTTCTGCAGCCTTTCTCAGAGGTGTTCCTACCAGGGATAATCCTATAAGCTGCTACTTGGAGTTCTGTGCATACTTTCACCAAGCATTATAATTTACCAATTTTCTCTAAATCCAGAACTGGCTTTGCCACTGCTGTCTTGCAGGGCCTTATAGCTGGCCCTAATGCTGTATAAACTCCTCCTCCCAACCATAGTTTTGGGAATCTACTCAAATGTAATGGCTGCAACAGTGAAACACGAAGAAAATAGCACAGTTGTGTACACTTACCATAAATGCAGATGTTCGAGTGTATTCACTGTTGCAGTCCTGGTTACCCTCCCTCCAGCCCCCTAGTTTTTTCTGGCTGTACCTCTACTTTCCTTTGCTATGCTTAAAAGCCTTTTTGGCGTATTTGCTTTTGGTTGGAGGTATACTTTTGTGTTTTTGTGTTTATTTGCTCCCCATTAGGGGGCACCTGACATCTGGGGCAAGAAAAACTGATGTAATGGCATCGGCTGTATGTTTTATACCCCTGACGACATGACGTCATGGAAGGGACAGCAACCGACACAGGACCAAAGACTTTATTAATCAGGCCGACTGAAGGCAACCTGCCAGCAGATTGCCCAGATGTAAAGACTGCAACAGTGAGTACACTTGAACATCTACATTTTTGGTAAGTGTACACAACTGTATTTTTCACATGCTGAAGTACTAGCAACATGTTATGGAACTTATTAAACAAAAATTAGCTACCTTTACAGACTGTGCAGAAAATAAAGAATTACAAGAGCTTATGCATTCTGCAAGCCAAGTCAGCAAGCATACCTTGCAATGTGGCTTTGACGCCCTAGAAGCTTCCTGCAGGGTAGCAGTCACTGGTTCTGTACTGAGAAGCCATGCTTGGCTTAAGGAACAGACCTTCCCAAATCACGTCAAATCAAAATTACTAGATGCCGCTTTGAACAAGGACAATCTGTTTGGCACCAGAGCAGAAGAGGTTCTAAAAAAGATGGAAGAAAAAGCTAAATTTGTGCAGCCAGTCAGATTTCTTGCAAGTGCAGCCTCCAAGATTCAGTAGGCATTGCCCCTCGAAGCATTGGTCCTTTCAAGCACCCTCAAGGCCATCCCAAACTAGACCCAGGGGAAATGGACCCCTCAGACTACAGTCTCAGGGTATGCAGAGATCTAAGCAATGGAGTGCTTCTACTTCAAAAACAAGGAATGCTAAGCCACCCCCTTAGGGAAAGAATTCATAATGACTTCTCAACTCCACTCCTCACATCTGCCCAACTGCTCATGCCCCTAGGAAGAAAACTTGCCCATCATGCAAAAAACTGGACCTCCATCACCAAAGACCGATGGGTCCTCAACATTGTATCCCAGGGGTACAAATTTTACTTCCACTCACTGCCAACCCCAAAAGGGTTCGAAGACCTTCCTCCAAACCAGTGAACAGAGGCACAAAACAAAGTTCAATCCCTGCTGTCCATAAGGGCAATTCAACCTGTTCCTGCAGAACAGATAGGTCAAGGGTTCTGTTCCAGACTTTTCCTGGTACCCAGAAAAGAGGGCACTTGGCACCCAATCCTAGATCTTTCCATTCGAAACATCTTCTTGGTGGTACCAAAATTCAAAATGCTCACCCTTCAGCAGCTTTTTCCTATGCTGTCCAAAGATGCCTGGTTAGCTACCCTAGTCCTAAAAGAAGTGTATCTTCACATCCCTATCAGAGCCTCATGCAGGAAATATCTACGTTTCAGGGCAGGATCTATGCATCATCAGTTCTCTGCACTTCCCTTTGGCTTATCCGCTGCTCCTAGAGTCTTCACAAAATGCCTGGCTTCAGCCATTGCCTACTGCAGACAGAGAAAAATTCAAATTTACCCGTACTTGGACAACTGGCTGGTTCAGGCAGACAGTCAGGAAATGCTGTTGCAGCACCTGACATTTGTAAAGAACCTTCTAACCTCCCTGGGGTACATAGCAACGAAAAGAAATCAAAACTAGTCCCCAGTCAAAAGATTGTATTCCTGGGAGCAAGCTTGGACACAGCATCCCAGATGTCATTCTTTACTCCAGAAAAACAAGCCTATCTGACAGGCTACTTCACTCAAATGGCCGCCAGCACCCAGCTATCTGCAAGGAAAATCCTGCAGGCTCTAGGGTTCATGGCCTCTTGCAGCCTACTAATTCCATATGCCAGACTGCATATGAGGAAGTTTCATTGGTACTTAAAAAGTCTTTGGTGCCAACATTCTCATCACCTGGAAACTGTCATACCTATTATACCTTGTCTAAGGACAGAGTTTCTTTGGTGGGCAGCAGCATGCAACCACAACAAGGGACTTCTCTTTACTCAACCCCATGCTGCCCAGACCCTAACCACTGACGCATCAGACTATGCCTGGGGGGCACACCTGAACAACAAGTGCATTCAGGGCCACTGGAGCCCAAGTCAAATTCATCTGCACATCAACCAAAAAGAGATGCTAGCTGTTCAGCATGCTCTAAAAGCTTTCAGATCCCTACTCTCACCAGGACCCCTGCTAATAAAAACAGACAACACCACAGTTATGTGGTACATAAGCAGGGGGTAACCCACTCTGCAGGCTAGCCATGGCCGTATGGAACACAGCCTTGGACATGCAGGTTCATCTGCAAGCTCATTTCCTGCCAGGCAAACAAAACTCCCTGACAGACGACTTAAGCAGAAATCTCCTAGACCCACACGAATGGCAATTAGAACCCAGCACCTTCAGTCTTCTAATCCAGAAATGTGGGACCCCAGAGGTGGACCTCTTTGCCTCCCCTTGCAATCACCAGCTCAGCAAATTCTGCACCAGGACACCTCACAGTAGGGCCTGGAAAATGGATGCCCTACCCTTCCAGTGGGAAAACCTCTCTATTTATGCATTCCCTTCTCTGCCCCTTCTCTCAAAAATATTACTCAGATAAGACAGGATGGTCCAAGGACAATCCTGATTGACTCAGACTGGCCACACCACCACTGGTACCCACTACTGCGCAGCCTGTCACCGGTGTCACCCTGGCACCTACCCCAGATCCCAACCCTCCTCACTCAGCAGGGGGGACAGATCTTGCATCCGCAACTACAAACACTGAATCTGGCAGCCTGGCTTATTCCTTGAATTCTCCCCCAGTGACCAGCCTAAGCAAGCAGGTGCTGGACGTCATTCTTGAAGCCAGAAGACTCAATACAAAGAAATCCTATGCTGATAAGTGGAAATGGTATTGCTCCTGGATTCAATCTAAAGGAGAGGACACAGCACTGCCCTCCTTACCTCTAATCCTGGATTACTTAGCAGATCCACTCCACAGAGGCCTAGCCTTCTCGTCCATTAAGATCCATGCCTCTGCCATCTCGGCTCATTACAACACTGAGCCCACCTCTCTTCTCTCACCCTCTCATCAAACAGTTCCTGAGAGGGGCAAATAACGTAAGGCCACCAAGGGGAGCACCCACCCCTGCTTGCTACCCGCCCTTTGAGCCTGCAGTGTCAGCAGAGTTAAAATTCCTCTCTTGGAAAACAACCTTGCTTCTGGCCATCACTTCAGCTAGAAGAGTGTCTGAGTTGCAAGCACTTATGGCTGTGAAACCCTTCAATGTTAAGTTGTCAATCTCACCTTCATTCTTGCTGGATGGGTTCGGAGCCGATCCTCGGCTCTGACTCGGCCTATACAAAAGCTTGAGAGCTATTTACCGGCTCGAGGCCCTCCCTATATCCCACAGTGCTATGCGTCCAATACCCAGATCTCATTTGCCACTTCAGCTATGAGGTTGCGTGTTTACCGGCTCCAGGTCGTATAAAACTTTTTTACTAAGTTTATTTAGATATAAATAGCTAATTTCTTGTTAGATATTTTCTTTTAGTGTCCCCTTTCTGATCCCTTGAGAAATCCCATTTAGAAACTCTCTTTTCTAGTAGTTTTCAGAGTTTCTCCCCCCTCCCCCACCCTTCAGGGTAGAGTTAGTTTTTTCTTATATATGTTTATATTTCTACTAGTCTTGTTAACTGTATTTTTTATAGCAGTATTATTACTCTTATTACTACTTTATTATTGTAGTGTTAGTTCTAGTGTGTGTGTGTGCGTTTGTAGTGTGTTAGGCACTAGTTATTTAGTTCTTGGTACCCTGTTATAGTGCCACTATGTCTAAGGATACTAAGGTCTCAGGTTTCAAGAAGTGTGACTCGTGCTGTCAGATGATGTCTCTGACAGACGGTCACACTTCTTGTGTGTATTGTTTGGGCCCCCTACACCTGCAGGACTCTTGTTCGGTCTGTCATGCCTTCAGTCCGAGAGTCCTGCAGGAGCGTAGGAACAAACTTATTTTGAGGGGCTTACTTAAGCCTGAAGGGTTCCCGACTAAGCCTTCGTCAGGTAAACTCTCCAAGCCCGCCAAACCGTTGGCTCCCTGTTCGGAGCCATCGCCAAGCGGAGCTGCTGCCTCCTCGTCGGTTCCGGCTGGAACCGACACTTTGAGATCTCAGTCGGCTCCTGTTGTAGTTTCGGAGCCTTCTCTGAGCCGAAAACGCTCGAGATCTCCCTCTTTGGAGTCTGTTCATTCAGCTCTGAGATCTCCGTTACTACAGTCGGAGCGGAGCCATAGGTCACATTCCTCTCGGTCTTCCAGGCTTTCTGATCACGACCTAGAGAGGTTGGTCATTAGACTCCTAAAGTCGCAGGCACTTGCCCAAATGTTATCTAGCCCTTCTCAACAGACTGCGGCTATCCCTGCATCTTCAATTCCTCCTCCGACTCTTCCATTATGTTCGGAGCCGGAGCTCGTTGGGGCTCGAATCGCCGGTACCTCACATTTCAGCTCCGATCTCTTCATTGGTTCCGTCCGTGGAGGGATCCGGGCGCTGAGACTCCCTCGTCGGTTCCGAGGGGGCGAGTGGCATCGGACCCTTGTCCGACCCCGTTCTTCCTCTCGGTGCCTCGGCACTGGTGAGCTCGGCCCCGACATCGGCCTTGGAGCCGTCACTCTCAGTGCCGGGAGGGGTTCTCATCTCTTAGGAGCGGGGACCTTCCTCTCTGCCCAATAGGGGCGCCTTCGAGAACATGAGGAGCGTACTGACCCCTGGGTCGGACCCACGATAGGCTCCTTCGGCTCCTCCCCCCATGGTGCCTACATCGGTCTCTGTTCACCCTCCTGACCCCAAGCGTGGCGAACAGACGTTCCAGGTAGCCCCATTGGGTGTGTCTTCCTCTTCCGAGGCCTCCCCTGATCATTCAGAGGAGCCCCCTTGGAAGAGAAAATGTAAGAGGAAACATGTTGACTCCCCCGAGTTAGTCACCTCAGACACCGATTTGGAGGATTCGGAAGGGTCCCCAAGGTCCCCCTCTGAGGATGTCTCTTTTTCAGACATCCTTGAGATCCTTAGGCAGAGGGGGAACTGGACTGCCCTTAACCCCTCCGAGGACGAGTCGGTGTACCTGGACGTGTTTGGTTCTCGCCCCTCCACCTCCTGGATGTCTCCGCCTTTCGACCCACTCATGGAAGTGGTGGCTCGGAAGGCGTGGACGGCCCCGGACACAGTGGAACCAACTCCCCGTAGGCCCACAAAGTTTATTACAGCCCCGTCCGACAAACAGTTTCTTACGAAGGGTGTCCCTGTTGATGCCATGGTGGTTGCAGCAGCCACTAAGAAGGAGTTGGCTGATCCTTCTGTCCCTGTCCATCCACCTAATAAAGAATCTAGGACAATGGACCGGTACGGGAAGCGGATGTTTTCTTCAGCGACCTTTTCCATGCGGTCGCTGAACTACTTGTGCTATTTCACCCGCCTTCAAAGGGATATCCTTAAGGAATTGGGTGATACACTTCAGGATCCATCTGCTGCTGATTCTCAGGAAAAGATTAACTCCCAGCTGACAACCCTTAACTCCATTGTTAACTCCTCCATGCGCCTCATTTCTTATGCAGCCGATGGGGCGAGTAGGGACGCAGGCACAGGTGTAGCCTTGAGACGACATGCCTGGATGTGGTTGTGCAACTTTGCTGACCCCTTTAAGGCGTCCTTCACGAACACCCCCTTCGATGGTTCGGCTTTGTTTGGACCACAGATGAAGGATACACTTACCAGGTGCGAGCAGGAAGGCAAGACTCTCTCTGCCATGGGAGTCCGTTTTTCCACTCCATCTAGACCATACCGGAAAGGTCAGAAGGGTGGAAAAATGTGGTTTCGCAAACCCCATGGAGTCATGCCTGACGCACGTGGTGAGTTTCCCTCCGGGGCAGAGGAGGGAACAATAATAGACGCCGCCCGAGGGGCAGAGGGGGGGTCCGCAGAATCAGGGTAGCAGGGAATCTTTCTCTGACAAACCCTTCCAGCACCCCTGAGGGGCTGCCCGACTGTCCACCTTCGGAGGCAGTCGGGGGAAGGTTGTCACTGTACCCAGAAGCTTGGCAACTCCTCACACAAGACAAATGGGTACAGTCTATCATATCAGAGGGTTACAAAATTCCCTTCGTCCACACCCCTGTACAAAGAAACCGATCCCTTCCAGATGTCCCGCCCTCGCTAAGGGATCAAGCAATACTAGAAATTTCAAAACTGCTAAAAAAGAGGGCCATCCAGCCAGTCCCAGCAGACCAGCAAGGATCCGGAATTTACTCTAAGTTCTTTTTGGTACCGAAAAAGACAGGGGACTGGAGACCCATTCTGGATCTCAGCAGACTGAACAGGTCTATACAAAGAAAAAAGTTCTGGATGGTCACGCTTCAGTCCATTCTACCCTTTTTGGGTCAGGACAGTTGGATGTGCTCTATAGACCTTCAGGATGCGTACTACCATATCAAAATGAACAGGCACTCCAGAAGGTTTCTCCGCTTCCGGCTGGGAGCCAGTCACTATCAATTCAGAGCCCTGCCCTTTGGTCTCACCACAGCCCTCAGGGTGTTCACCAAATGCATGGCAGTGGCTATGGCTCACCTGAGGCGATGGGGATTCCAGGTGTTTCCATATCTCGACAACTGCCTCCTTACTGCTTCCACTAGGCATCAACTTCTGCGAGCCAGGCACTATACCATTCAGACTTGCTCCGAGTTAGGTATATCAATAAATTTCGAAAAGTCTGCATTGTCGCCTTGTCAATCTATAACATTTATAGGCGCAGAAATAAACACAAAAGATCTGTCTGCAAAACTTCCTCCAGACAGAGTATCAGACATTCGCCGACATGTGCAAGTACTACTAAAGTGCAAGACGATTCAGGCCAGATTTGTACTAAAAACATTGGGTCTTATGGCGGCAGCAATCATTCTAGTCCCCCTGGCTCGTTTCCACATGCGGATCCTTCAGTGGATGCTTTTTACCCAATGGTCCTTTCAACAGCTCCCAATGTCCCACAGGATAATGATCACTCAAACATGCAAAGACCACCTGGCTTGGTGGATGGTCTCCCCTACAGTTCTCCAGGGACCGTTTGTTCTACCTTCTCCTGTTGCCACAATGACCACGGATGCCTCCCTGATCAGGTGGGGGGGGGGCATTTTCAGGGCAGGACTGTCCAGGGCACTTGGCAACCCCTAGAATACCACCTGCATATAAACGTCTTGGAGATGAGAGCGGTACTTTTAGCGTTGCAAGCCTCTTCAGGATTCTCTACCTATTGTGACTATTGCAATTCAAACAGACAATATGTCTGTAGTGTGGTACATCAACAAGCAGGGCGGAACCAGATCCTATCCCTTATGTCGAGAAGCACTCAGACTCTGGCAGTGGGCGATCTCTTCCCAATGGTTTCTGATAGCAACGCACATCCCCGGAAAGTCCAACGTCATAGCAGACAGGCTGAGCAGAGCCATTCTCATGCCTCACGAGTGGTCTCTCAATCAGTCAGTAGCGGACAAGATTTTCCGCAGATGGGGTCAATCTTGTTGCGACCTTTTCACTACCCCTCCCAACAACAAGTGCGAAGACTTCTTCACTCTATTCCCCCTCCCCGGCCATTCCCCCAGAGACGCTCTAGTCCACGATTGGCCCCGGGGTCTTCTGTATGCATTCCCTCCCTTTCCCTTAATTCCCAAACTGATTCAGGAAGCGACCGCTTTGGGTTCCAGGATGATCCTCATTGCCCCTTTCTGGCCTCGACAAATTTGGTTCCTGTTCCTGCATCGTCATCTGTTGGAACAGCCCTGGAGTCTGGACCCAGTGCCGGACCTGTTGGTCCATCAGTCGGGCGGGCTGCACCAATCCCTTCAGTCTCTCAACCTCACAGCTTGGTTGCTCCACTTCCAACCTTGGCCAGGCTTCCACAGATTTCTCAGCCAGTACGTGAAATCATCCTTTCTTCGCATAAATCTACTACCAGAAAAACCTAATGCTAGTAAGGGGAAACGTTTCTCCTGCTGGGCAGAGACCAGGAATATAGATCCTTTTACAGCCCCTGTCCACACTGTTCTGGATTTTTTGGCAGAACTTTTTCGAGCAGGTTCCTCGTCTGCCACCATTTAGGGTCCAATTGGCTGCTATCGCTAATTTCTACGCTGGCCTGTCAGAATCCAGCATCATGTCCCACAAACTTTGTAAGGCCTTTCTTAAAGGGACTGTTTTACTCAGGCCCCCGGTTAGAGATCCCCGCCTCCGTGGGATTTAAACCTGATATTAACTTCCTTGATTCTCCCTCCCTTTGAACCTGTGGCCTCCTGTTCTTTAAAATTACTCTCCTGGAAGACTCTCTTCTTAGTAGCTATCACCTCAGCTAGAAGAGTGTTGAAACTTCAAGCCCTCTGCATTCGTCCTCCCTATCTTGTTTTTCACAAGGATAGAGTCTCACTTAGAATGAACCCTTCCTTTTTACCCAAGGTTCCTTCTGAGACAAACCTGAATCAGGCTATTGAGCTTCCTGTCTTTTTTCCTAACTACTCAAACAGAGCTGAACAAAAGCTGCACTTTTTGGATGTTAACAGGCAATTACGTTTTTATTTGGATAGGACAAAACAAATTAGGAAGTCAGACCAACTCTTCCTGTCTTATGCTGAGGTTAAGCAGGGCTTGCCAGTTTCTAAAGTATCTTTATCCAGATGGCTGGCTTCAATCATATCCTTCATTTACCAATTAAGACGCAAAGAACTCCCCGTAAAACCAAAAGCTCATTCCACCAGAGCGTTGGCCACGTCGGTAGCTTTTCAAGCAAGGCTCCCAATGGAATCTATTTGTGCTGCAGCCACGTGGGCCACTCCTCATACCTTTATTTCTCATTACAAGTTGGATATGGCCTCCAGGAATCAGGCTGAGTGTGGTTCCACTGTGCTCAAAAGTCTGTTCCGATGAGCCACCCAGGACTAAGGTGCTAGGGACGCTGTCCCATCCAGCAAGAATGAAGGCGAGATTGACAACTTAACATTAAGAAGTTATGTACCTACCATAACGTTCCATGTTAGTTGTCTTCTTCTCGCCTTCTTTCTTGCGTCCCACCCGCCATCCCCCTAGCCTGGACAGACTGAGAAGAATTCTTCTGTGGCCGTATTCCTCTACTGGACTATTCCTAGGTTATGTCCCCAACTGTTACCACTGTAGATAATCCTTATAGTTGGCACAGGTGTCTCCATGGTGTTAGCTACCAAACGAGATCGGGGTATTGGATGCCTAGCATTGTGGGATATAGGGAGGGCCTCGAGCCGGTAAATAGCTCTCGAGCTTTGGTATAGGCCGAGTCAGAGCTGAGGATCGGCTCCGAACCCATCCAGCAAGAAAGAAGGCGAGAATAAGACAACTAACATGGAACGTTATGGTAGGTACATAACTTCTTATTTTTCATGCTTACAGGGTCTTCCTCAGGACTAATCCTTCCTTTATGCCTAAAGTGGTGTCCAGTGTGGCTCTCAACCAATCTATCTATTTACCAACCTTCTTCCCTAACCCTCAAATAAAGGGGAAAGGATCCTGCACTCCTTAGACGTGCACAGGCAGCTCAGATTCTACCTGGATAGGACTAAGCCCTTCAGGAAATCTGACCAGTTACTACTCAGTTTTGCACCCGGGGCAGGGGGCAAGGCCATTTCAAAACAGACAATTTCCAAATGGATAGTACACTGTATCCATTTGTGCTGCAAACACCATGGGAAACCGACCCCTCAGCGGGTCAGAACACATTTCACTAGGGCAACTTCTACCTCTACAGCATTCCTTAGGGGAGTCCCTACCAGGGATATTCTGGAAGCTGCTACATGGAGTTTTGTACACACCTTCACCAAGCATTACCACATGCCTATCTTTTCCAAATCTAGGGCGGGTTTTGCAACAGCAGTCCTGCAGGGCATACTAGCCAGCCCCAACTCTTTTTGACTGCCTCCACTCTTTCTTCAGCTTTGGGAATCAACCCAAGTGTGATGACTGCAACAGTGAAACATGAAGAACATAGTACAGTTGTGTACACTTAACCATAAATGTAGATGTTCGAGTGTATTCACTGTTACAGTCCTGGTCACCCTCCCTCCAACCCTCTGCCCTTGGTGACCTGAACATCGGCTCCTATGCAAAAGCTCAAGCCTGGTTGCTGGTAGTGCAAGGGACGTCACATGCAGGGCCATAAATCAGGGGCCTTAAATGTGATATCTGCATCCACAGACCTCAGAACTTTTCTGCTGCAGTCGAACAGCAGATCGATCGCTTCTCTCCTCTTCTTCAGGACGTATAAAGTTAAGTACCCTGTTGGGAAAATCTTATTATTGTCTTTGCCTGAGCTTAGGTCGTTTCCTGTTTCCTTAGCCAATGTCCGCTAGGAAGAGGAAATGTAAATGTGGATATCAAATTACGCACAAAGACTCCCATGAACTTTGCTTGTTCTGTTTAGGCCGGGAACATGATCATACCTCCTGTACCATCTGCTAGTTTGTTCCAAAAACTCTCAGAAGCCGTCTGGCTGCCCTCAATTTCTACCTTGAAAACCAGAAGTTAAAGAAGCTAGCCTTAGGAATGGATCCAGAGTCGGACGCTCAGGCAGAGCCACCAAAAAAATAGGCCCAGAGTTGCTAGGCCTACCATTTCTGCCACTCCATCGTCGGACACACCGGCAACTGCCGATATAGGGGTTGAGGGACGTCAACTAGAACCGGCACCTTCAGCGACTTCCCAAGCCACTTCCGAAGTACCAGTAGGCATGTCAACAAAGATTATTCCGATGTCGGCTGTTGCCGAAGTCAAGGGGGAACGAGGCTTCACTGGACGACCATCTGTGATCCAGGATTCCGAATCCTCATCCATAGGCCTGATCTTTGAAACTAGGCCCTCACCTTCTACCAAATCAACTCCTTTAAAAAAGTAACAAAAGACTAAGCATTTGTCTGCTCCTCCTGAGGAACAACCAGACTGGCAGTCCTTTTCACAGTCCTTGCTGCAGGCCTTTATGGCCCTTAGGCCTTCAGCCTCCACAGCACCCAGAGCACCCACATTGCCTGTACTAAGCCCCAGGCCTGCCTCAGCTAACCCTATCCCTCCTACCTTCTCCCAGGAGGAAGAAGCCTCCTCCTTCTCAGTTGAGTCAGCTACTTACTCATCCCAAATAGCTTCTGCCTTGGACTACTACTCCCCAGATGAGGACTCCATTGAGGGAGACCCCCCCCCCTCCCTGAACACAAAACATTTGGAGAAACTATTACAAAAATGAGGGAGTATTTTAAATGGGATACAGCCCAGATGACTGAAATTCAAAAAAGGTATTTTGAGCTGCTCCAGGTTTAATCACACTCCCCTTCAGCCATTCTACCAATGACTCCAGCATACCTAGATACATGTGCATCAGCCTCAAAGAATCCTGATTCTCAAACTCCTTCTCCCAAGAGATCTGACCGTTTCTATAAGGTCCCTGACTAGTACAAACTTCTTGTAAAGCCCCCTTTGGCAGACCCTGCTGTGTTAGCAGTGGCACCTGACAAGCAGTCAAGACTCGTTCCTTTCTCATCACTCTTGCCTTCAGACAAGGTTAACAAGGTAATGGACTGGCTGGGAAAGAAGATATATACCTCTTCCACTCTAGCATTTAAGGCAGTTAATTACCAGACCCATATGGTGAAATATGCCCTAGATTTGATATCACAGGCTTCATCCCTACTGTCCTAGTTACCTGACTCCCCAAACATGACATAAATAGTATCTAAGCGGTCCCTAGCATCTCAAGTAGCAAGACACACTGTAAAATGTAGCTATGTTGCAGCATCTGCTTCTGTTTTACGTAGATATTCATGGCTTAGGCTACAGCGCCTGCCTGAAGACTTCAAAACAAAAATTTTGGATGCACCCCTGGATAAAAAAAAAAACTCCTGTTTAGACAACAGTCTTCGGACCTGTTTAAAAGCCTACAAGAGAAGAGTAAAGAACTCCAAGACCTGAAACACTTAACTGTCTCCCCAGTACCGAAATGTTACAGGAGTTATCCTGCAAAGACCTTCTTTGTCAGGAGATCTCCTGCCACAGCCACCCCTTCATCTGCCAGACATAGAAGATGGGCCAGGAAACAAACCTCCTGTAGGACGGCCTCTTCACAGCCCCCCAACAGGCAGCCCTTTCAGGACAGAAATAATAATGCATGACTGCCTCAACCACCTTCCCATGTCATCCTGCCTCTCTCACTGCCTTCCCTTCTGGAAAGAAGTCACTTCAGACCTATGCATCTTGGCAATAGTGGAAAAAGGATACTTCCTGTCTTGGCAGGAAAAACCCATTCCATTAGGCACCCCACCCCCCCACCCCCAAGAACCAACTACACCTAATCGCTCACATTATCCAGGACCTTCTTGATCAGCGGAACCATAGAACCTGTTCCACCAGGTCAAGAAGGAAAAGGATTCTACTCCAGGTTATTCCTTGTACTAAAAAAGAATGTCCCTTGGAAACCCATACTGGGCTTATCCTTCCTAAACCTCTTTCTGAAAGTCCCTGCCTTCAGAATGCTATCCCTTCAAAGCCTGCTTCCACTATTGCCACCAAAAGCTTTCATGGCTACTTTGGACTTGAAGGAGGCTTAACTCCACATCACCATACACCCAAACCACAGGAAGTACCTACACTTTGCTGGACCCTGTTCACATTTTCAATTTACTGCCTTGCCTTTTGGTTTATCCACTGCACGAAGGGTCTTCACAGAGTGCCTACCCCCAGCCATAGCCTACTACAGGACAAAGGACATTCAAATCTGCCCCTACCTAGACATCCTCATCCTTGTAGAGAGAGAACACACACTCCAAAACCATCTGTGCTTCTCCATGTCTCTGCTGCAGAGCTTAGGATTCAAACTCAACTTCACAGAATCATCCCTCTTTCTAGCACAGGACAAAACATTCTTGGGTTGCAGGATAAGGACATACCTGATGAAGGCCTTTCTCCCTCAGGACAAGATAACTTACCAGGTCAACCACTTCCAGGACCACCTTCTAGTCAACCATCTGTCAGCAAGGCAATTCATGCACCTCCTAGGATTAGTGGCAGCCACCATTCCCATGCTGCCACTAGCCAGGCTACACATGAGGATGTTACAGTGGTACCTGAAGACTGTGGTCTCAACACAGCCACCCACTGGATTTTCAGATATCCTTCCTTCCATGCCTAAAGACAGAACTGAAGTGGTGGATTCAGCAGATACAACTAAACTCAGGCCTACCCCTGCAGCCCACCACACCAACTCATCTAATGCACCCAGATGCCTCGGTTCTAGGCTGGGGAGCAACCATGAATGGCCTCAAAGTACAAGCCCTGTGGGAGCCATCCCTCCAGAAAAAGCACAACAACGTAAGGGAGACTGCAGTCCACCTGGCTCTGCAGGCCTTTCTCCCACTCATAAGACCAGGTCCCTTACAAATCTTCACAGATAGTGCCACTGTAATGTGGTACATCATCAAATGGGGGAAACAGGTTTTACCTGCTGTGCAGGCTAGCAATGCAAGCTTGGGAGTTAGCCTCTCGAAACAACATTTTACTGCAGGCAGTCTACATCCCATCCCAGGACAACCATCAGGCAGATCCTCTCAGCAGATCATTCTCTCGACATCACGAGTGGATGTTGCACAGAGATGTATTTCTAGACATTGTCCACCAATGGGGCACACCAAGTAGATTTATTTGCCTCCACCAAGAACAGACAGCTGAAAACGTTTTGTGCCAATGATCCCTCTCCATTAGTGTGGAGAGTGGATGCCTTCACCATTTCATGGAAGGGACTGTTTCTGTTATGCCTTCCCTCTCATTCAGAAAGTCCACTTAAAAATCAGGAGGGACATGCCAAAAATCTTGCTGGGGACTCCAGTCTCTGGCCAGGGACAATCACCACAAGTTGCCTCACAAGGTGGACCTGCTCACACAACAGAAGGGATCGCTCATTCACTTGCACCTGGAGATGCTTTGTTTAACCTCTCTGGTTGATGACATTTTTAATTCCCTTCAGACACTGATACACTGAGGACGTGCCATCTATCCTGCAGGAGGTAAGGAAACCCAATACCAGGAGATCCTATGTTTCCAAATGGGAAAGGTTCTCCAAATGGTGTCTCCAAAGACATAGGGACCCCTTTCAAGCGGATGTTCCCCTTGTCTTAACATATGTATATAGGCTGACAAAATCAGACCTGTCATACTCTTCCGTGAAGGTGCACTTATCTGCTGTCTCTGCCTGCTTACCTCTGGAACCCCCTCTTCTCTCCAGATTGGATGTTAAACTGTTCCTAAAAGGGGTCCTGCACATTAGGCCACCAAAGAAGCCTGTCCTGCCTCCTTGGGACCTAAACTATGTCCTAGAAAAACTTGCACTTGCACCATTCGAGCCAGGCAGCCCTGCCTCCCTACAGATGTGCACATGGAAAACAGTCCTACTGCTAGCCCTAACCGCAGCCAGAAGGGTTTTAGAATTACAGGTGCTTATGGCATCTCCTCCCTACACCATCTTCGACAAGGATATGGTAACCCTGTGCACCAACCCCTCCTTCATGCCCAAAGTGGTCAGTGAACTCTCATTAAACCAGTCCATTCATTTATCCCCCTTCTTTCCATCTCCTAACAATGACAATGAGAGTACTACACTCCTTGGATGTCCACAGACAACTAAGGTTTTACTTGAACAAAATTAAGACCATCAGAAAGTCTAATCAGCTCTGTGTCATTTCATCCCAGGGCAAGGCAGTATCCAAGCAAACTATCTCTTACTGGATAAGGAACACTATCTGTTTCTGCTATTCCTGCAATGGGAAGCAATTACCTCATGGGGTCAGGGCACATTCTGCAAGAGATGTAGCTTCTTCTGGAGCCTTCCTTAAAGGCCTGGACACTATTTCCATCCTTGAGGCAGCCACGTGGTCCTCTGTACATACCTTCACCAAACATTACAAACTGGACCATATCTCCAGAGCCACGGCAGGGTTTGCAAGAGCAATACTGCAAGGATTCCTAGAATCTGCTTCCTCTTCCTCCATACTTCCTCCTCTTTAAGCTGTGGTACTCTCCCACAGTAAGAATACTGCAACATGAGAATAGAAGGACATAGAATAGTTGTGTAAAATCTTACCATAGCCATAGATGTCCTGCTCTTCCATGTTGCAGTATTCCTTCCCTCCCACCTGTCCCCCCTTATGACATCCATCTGTCTAGAGGACATTTATTGAGAACTACCTAAACTTGGGTCAGACTGGGCAATTAAGTACATTTCACCTGTCTAGAGGACATGATTGGCAATACCTAGACTACTGTCCGACTGGGCAGTCAGTTCTGAGGTCTGTGTATGCAGACGTCACATTTAAGACACCTGTTTTATGATCTTGCATGTGACGTCCCACACACTAGCAGCAACCAGGTTTGAGCTTTTACATAGGAGATGACGTTCGGGTTGCCTGAGGCAGTGGATCCCACAGTAAGAATACCACAACATGGAAGAGAAGGACATCTATGATTATGGTAAGATTTTGCACAACTATTCTTTACACACAAATTAAGCTGGAATCATTGGTAGCAGCAATGGCTAGTGTCTCCGTGCTATCCATGAAAATTTGCAGTCTGGCTGATGGAGCAAGTGAGCTTCTAGGTCAGGTGTAGCGACATGCCGACATTCCTGGCTGAAACATTGCAGTTTTGTGGAAAGCTTGACTAACACCCCGTAAGACCAGTCCTCCTCATTAAGAGGATAAGCTGCTAAAGTGCAAGCAGGCATCTGTAAGTCTTAAGTTCTGTGCTCCTTTGAGAATCTTTTCAAGGAATCAGAGCGAGAAAAGTTTGACTCAAAAGGCCTCAAAAGCTACCTTTTGAGCAGTAGCTGGATAGAAGTTCCCATCGTTGTGGGAATTTTCTAAATGCATATAATCACTCAGGCAGAAAGAGTCTGCAAAACCAGGGATTCCATTTCTCCCCTCAGAAGTTTATCACAAGACGCCCAAAAACTTTCTGTTTGTCCACCCCTGGAGGCAGACTGTAGTCGAACTTCCCTCCATCTTAAAGAATGTCAGACCATCAAGTTGGACAGATGAATAAGGAGATATATCTGAAGGTTATATGTTTCCCTTCATTTTGTTTATAGCCACCTTCTTTTTTTCTTTCTGGCATCTCACCTCATCAGAAGGTGGCAGTGAAACTTGAGGGTGCAAATCCCCCTAAGCAAAAGAGCCATCCATGAAGTCCCTCTAGATCAAAGAGGATATGGGTTTTGAGATTTTTTTTAGTGCCAAAATTATAGGACCTTGAACCCATTTTAGACTCAAATAGCCTAAATCAGATGTTCATCGTGTTTCACTGTTGCAGTCATTACAATTGGGTTATCCTGCTGGCAGGCTACCCGCAGTCGGCCTGAATTCCAAAGTCTAGGTCCGGCGTCGGTTGCTGTCACCTCCTCCCTGACATCAGTGCGCCAGGGGTATAAAAGATGCAGCCGACGCCATTTTCTTCAGTCTTTCTTGCCGCACGGTGCCCGAAGCAAAAGCAGTTCGCAAGTGCCGGTCGGCCGACTCCTGAGATTTTCAAGTTCGAATTTCAGATCCGAAGTCTTCATTAAAAGTTAAGTACCCCATTGGGGAAACTTTTTTCTTGCTCCAGACCGATGTCAGAAAAAGTTAATAATTGTATTTCTTGTGGGAAGCAAATACTTCATAAGGATTTTCATTCTTACTGCATTCCTTGCCTAGGCCCTGACCATGACGTTGCTAGTTGTCGGTTTTGTGCTAGATTTAACCAACGCACTTTTAAGCGTCTGTACGATTTTGCATTTCATTACTTTGGCAGAAGATTTAATTATATAATGCCGTCGGAACAACTGACTACCGGAGTTTACAAAAAAACACGAAGAAAAAGAAAAGGACAGGCATCCGAGGTCCAAAACTGACTAGGCTTCTTCTAGGCCAGTCGCCAGTTCGCTGGTTCTCAGGCGCTTTTGCAGCCCCTGACAACCGCTACTTTAGAGCCGCAGGCTGATAACGACTCCCACGTGGAGTCATCCAGGCCTACAGAAACTCAAGATATTGGACCTACGGAAAACATTCCCTCAGATGGGTCCGGAGCCGCTGAGCAGGCATCAGCTTCTGCGGGCGTTTTCAGGCCTACACAGTTATATGCTAAAACAACTTCAGCTTCAAAGGCAAAGACTAAAGCAGCTTTAAAGACAAAGAAACAAGTACAACAGCCCCATGGACAGGCCTCCATGCCTAAAAAACAGATGCTCAAAATAGCCGAAGACCTGATTACTTTGATCAGGGGTTCTCATCCCCCTCCTGACAAGAGGCCTAGGCAAGAGATAGAATATGAATCTTCAGATCAGGTTTCCATTTCATCTGATTCCTCTTCTGATCAGGAATACTCTCTTCCTGCTTATGAGGATTCTGATGCTGAAGAATCTATCCCCTCAGCTTCTCCTCCTGAGGATCATTCTTTTGGGGAAACACTGCATACCATGAGGGAATATTTCCACTGGGAGAGCCAAGATTATTCAGAATCTAAGAAAAAGCTCAGAGACTTTCTTTTACTGCCTCAGCACAGGCCCCTTGCTCTTCCACCTGTGCTAGACATTGTAGATGATGTATTTTCAAAGTCCAGTCTGACTCCTTACCTCCAGCTCCTGTTAAGCCAGACAGATGCTACAGGGTTCCAGACTCCCACAAATTTATTTTTAAAAACCCTGCTGCTGACCCAGAAACTCTCTGTCAGGGTCCCAAGGGGAGTCAAGGCTTCCACTGCAAAAAACCTTACCCCCTGACAGAGATTCCAGGCCACTGAACAGATGAGGAAAAAAGATTTACACTTCTGCTACCTTGGCTATAATGGCTTTAAATTGTCAGTTTCATATGCTTAAATATCAGCAGTACATTGTCACTGCTTAAACAGAAAATGTTGACAAATTCTGAATGTACAGAAAATAAAGAAATGCAGGATTTATTGCATGCAGCTGGACAAGTTGGAAAGCATACTTTACAATGTGGTTTTGATTCTTTGGAGGCCTCCTGCAGAGCTGCTGTTACGGGTTCTGTCATTAGGAGGCATGCTTGGTTAAAGGAACAGAATCTGCCTGATCATGTTAAAGCAAAATTATTAGATGCTCCATTACAGCTTGATGCCTTGTTTGGTGTTGAAGCAGAAGAGGTGTTGAAGAAAATGGAGGACAAAGCCAAATCTATGCAAACAGTCAAGGATTTCTTACAGGTACAGCCTCCAAGATTTAGCAGACACTGGCCTACAAAGAATTGGTCCTTTCCAGTGTCAGGCCGCAAAGAGGCAGATACAGACGCCCTAGAGGCAGATCCCAGCCCCAAGGCTCATACAGGTCTAAACAATGGGGTGCTTCTACCTCCATAAGCAGAGAAGACAAATCACAGCCATACAGAAAGCAGTCCCAATGACTTCCCCCTGCCAGCACCAAGTACTTATCTTCTGGCAGCTCCTTTAGGGGGAAAACTAGCACTTTTTTCTCAAAACTGGCACCTAATCACCCAGGACAAATGGGTCTTGAACATAGTGTCACAAGGTTACAGGTTCCACTTTCACACCCTGCCAAGGGCAAACGTTATGCCAGACCTGCCAAAAAATCAATGGGCAGAGGCACAAAAGCAAGTTTCACCTTCATGGACATGAGGGCCATTCAGCAAGTACCACAGCAAGAGCAGGGACAAGGATTTTACTCAAGACTTTTTTTGGTGCCCAGAAAGGACGAAGCCTGGAGACCAATACTGGACCTATCTATTCTAAACACATACTTGGATATTCCAAAATTCAAAATGTTGACTCTGCAGCAGCTTCTGCCCATGCTGGGCAAGAAGGCTTGGCTTGTAACTTTAGTCCTAAAAGAGGCATACCTGCATGTCCCAGTCAGACAATCATGCAGAAGATACCTCAGATTCATAGCTGGCTCAATGCACTACCAATTCTCTGCACTGCCCTTTGGCTTATCTACTGCGCCCAGGGTCTTCACAAAATGCCTGGCTTCAGTAACAGTAATTGCATATTGCAGACAGAGGAATACAGATATATCCTTACTTGCACGACTGCCTTATTCAAACAGAGAACAAGGACATACTACTACAGCATCTGGCATTTGTAAAAAGATTATTAACATGCCTAGGGTACACAGTAAACGAAAAGAAATCAAAACTTGTACCCTCTCAAGAGATAATATTCCTGGGTGCAAGCTTAAATACAACTGCCCAGATGGCTTATCTCACGCCAGACAAACAAAGGCAACTGACTACTTATTTCAAAATGTTGGCAACAAACACCCAGTTAATTGCAAGAAAAATTCTGCAGGCTTTGGGCTTCATGGCATGCTGCATTCTGCTAATTCCATATGCAAGACTGCATATGAGGAAACTACAATGGTATGTAAAAAGTGTTTGGACTCAACATTGCCACAGCCTGGAAACAATAATTACACTCATTCCCTGCCTGCAACAGGATTTTCGATGTTGGGCAAAGGCCTGTCACCACAACAAGGGGCAGCCATTCACCATACCCCCAGCCAGGCAGACATTGAAAACAGATGCTTCAGATTATGCCTGGGGGGCCCACATGACAGGAAGATGTATTCAGGGCTCATAGTCCGCAATCCAAATGCATCTACATATCAATCAAAAAGAGATGCTAGCTGTTCAAAATGCCCTGACAGCCTTCAAGGATCTCCTTCATACAGGACAACTACTGATAAAGACGGACAATACTACAGTCATGTGGTACATAAACAAGCAGGGAGACGCACATTCCTACCTCCTTTGCAGACTAGCCATGACTTTGTGGGACACAGCATTGACTTACCAAGTACATCTGCAAGCACAATTCCTGCCAGGAAAGATAAATACTCTGGCAGACGAACTAAGCAGAAACCTCATGGAGCCCCACGAGTGGAAAATTGGATCCACAAGTCTTCAACATGATAACAAGGAATTGGGGATGCTCTGACATGGATCTATTTGCATCCCCTCACAACTGCCAACTACAGAGATTCTGCACAAGGACTTAACACAAGCAAGCATAGAAAGTGGATGCCCTATCTTTCAGCTGGAAAAACTTAACAGTATATACCTTTCACCCACTGCCTCTCCTCCCCAGGGTACTCCTAAAGGTCAGACAAGAGAAGCCAAAAATTATACTGATTGCCCCAGACTGGCCCCACCAGCACTGGTACCCAATCCTAAGGAACTTGACTCAATGCCCAGCATGGACATTGCCTCAAATTCCTCACTTAGTGACCCAACAAAGCAATCAGATCCTGCACAGCCAACTCAGGACCTTAAATCTGGCAGCATGGTGGATAATATAGCTTGTCAAAACACACCTCTCTCTAAAGCGGTGATGGATGTTATCTTGGAGGCCAGGAGGCCCAGTACCAGAAAATCTTATGCAGAAAAATGGAAGAGATTCTGTGCTTGGAACCAAGCAAAGGAATTGACATGATTGCTCCAAATATCCCTCAGACTTTGCAATACTTAACTCAGCTCATTACAATACAGAGCCACCTATTTTTTCTCATCTATTAAGGCAGTACCTCAGAGGAGCCAAAATCTTACGGCCTCCAAGGAGATCACCAATACCTGCATGGGACCTCCAATTATGTCTTGGAAAAACTCACTCTGTCTCCTTTTGAGCCAGCCGCTACAACTGATATAAAATTTTTATCATGGAAAACAGCTGTGCTCCTAGCAATAACCTCTGCAAGACGAGTCTCAGAGCTACAGGCACTCATGGCTGTGGAACCTTTTATCATTTTCGATCCAGATAGTGTTTCTCTAAGGACAAAACCCCACATTTATGCCTAAGGTAGTGTCCAGTGTGGCCCTCAACCAAACTATTCATTTGCCTACCTTTTATCCAAACCCACAGAATATAAGGGTGAGAAACGTCTGCATTCTTTGGACATACACAGACAGCTGCGCTTCTACTTGGACAGAACCAAAGCTTTAAGAAAGACTGAGCAATTACTGGTAGCATATGCTGCAGGATCACAAGGAAAGGCCATCTCAAAGCAGACTATTTCAAAATGGATAAGTCACTGCATTCGTTTATGCTATGCTCAACATGGCAAATCAGTGCCTAAAGGCATTAGGCCACATTCAACCAGACCAGCAGCCTTCCTCAGAAGAGTGCCAACCAAAGACATTTTAGAGGCTGCAACCTGGAGTTCATTGCACACTTTTACAAAGCACCACCACTTACCACTCTACTCCAAATCCAGGGCAGGCTTTGCCACTGCAGTCCTGCAGGGCCTCATAGCCGCTCCTAATTCTGTTTAATTCCAGCCTCCCAACCTTAGCTTTGGGATTCAACCCAATTGTAATGACTGCAACAGTGAAACACAATGAACATAGTACAGTTGTGTACCTACCATAAATGTAGATGTTAGAGTGTATTCACTGTTGCAGTCCAGGTTACCCACCCACCATCCCCCTTTTCTTTGCTGGACCTTATCTGTACTTCTCTATTCTATACAACCTATGTGGTGTATTTACTTGTAGAGGAAGGAAACTTGTTACTTGGTGCATGCTTGCTTTATTGACATATTTTTAGCCTACCCTTTTGGGTCACCTGACATCTGGGGCAAGAAAAACTGAAGAAAATGGCGTTGGCTGCATCTTTTATACCCCTGGCGCACTGACATCAGGGAGGAGGCGACAGCAACCGAAGCCAGACCTAGACTTTGGAATTCAGGCCGACTGCGAGTAGCCTGCCAGCAGGATAACCCAGTTGTAATGACTGCAACAGTGAATACACTCTAACATCTACATTTATGGTAGGTACACAACTGTACTTTATCTTCATAAAACCATGTTCCAGACGGTCACAATGCAGTTTGCTCTTTCCATGCTGTTAGGAAGATTACTTTCTGTGGATGTGTAGGATGCCTGTCTGCATGCAAAAATCACAAGGGCATCCAGGAAATTTCCTGCACTTTAAGGTGGGTTCCAGATGTCAGTTAAAAGCCCCTTCCATTTGGTCTCACTGTAGCCCCCCCTCCCCCCCAATATCAACCAAATGCATGATGGCAGTAGGATCTAAGGTCTTATCCTGGATTGTTTTATTCAGGACTGAGAGCCACCTCTTTGCTCTCTCTTTCCTACAAGTCCTCTACAGAAGTTTCCAGAACATCATTCTGTGGCATGTTTCTTTGGTTTACTATTGAATTCCAGAAATGGATGCTATTGAGTGATAACATCCTCGAAAAAAAATTACTGAAAATAAAAACATCGGACAGTCACCAATAACGAAACCAGTAATGTTGACCCATCCCATTCAACAAAGTCAACATTACCCAGCATACCTTGGCTTCCAGTCACTCCCAAGTAATGTTTTGCAGGGGGGCAAGCCCCCCTGCCCCCCACACACCCTGCTAACTATATATACAAATTCAGAGATCACACTACAGTGAGGAAATGGGAACATTTCCCAATCCCCACTGTACCACGATCTCAGGATAGAACGTAAACCTTACAGTATTGATTGTACAATAACATTCTCTGCTGTGGAGCCGACCATTTTCGGTTCGACCTTATGTGAACTGGAAATTAGCTTTTCGACCATTCCCAGTTTGCGCGAATGCCGTCCGACATTTCAGTAATAAACTGTTTCTTCAGATGCTTTCTGATGTTCTTCGTGTTTCACTCTTGCTGTCTTAACATATGGGTTATCCGGCTCCCAGTAGCCCTCAGCCGGCCTGAATACCAGAGTCCTTGGTATATGACGTTGGCTGCCGTCAGTTGTAAAACTGATGTCAGAATGTCAGGTATAAAGGGAGGCAGCCGACATTTCCTCAGTCTTTCTTGCCGCGGAGCCTGAAGCAGATGCAATTCGCACTAGTGTCGGTCGGCTGTTTACCTTCTTGCTTTCCAACTACCAAATTGATGACGCCTTCAGATAAGTACCCTGTTGGGGATCCTCTTTTCTTGCTTTAACGAAAGTCAGAGAAAGTTAATAACTGTCTTGCCTGTGGAAAACAAATTCCGCACTGTGATTTTTATTCCTATTGTATAACTTGTTTGAGCCTTGAGCACGACGTCCCTAATTGCGATATCTGTGCCTCCTTTAATCCACGTACCAAATGCCGTAGAGCTAAGATTTTGTATAAGCATTTCGGAGTCTGGCCTAAGTTCATCAGTATGGCATCTTCTGGTCTCCTGGCTTTGGATATACCTAGGAAATGCAAGGACCGCGACAGGCCTAGGGTTAAATCTGCTGTCGACGCACCAATGAAATTGGTCGTCAGCTCAGCGGTAGTTAGTGAGGTGCTTTCACAGCCCTTGCAGTCGGCAGATTTTCAGCCACAGGCCTCTGCCGAGACCTTTACTGAGTCCTCTATGCCACAGTCTGCTATTTCATCTTCAGATCCTCTGCCTGTCGCCACCTCAGATGAGTCCGGAGCCGCTATGCAGGCACTGGCTTCTGACGCCTCTTCTCTTCGACACGAGACTAGATCGACTACCTTAGGCCATACTTCTGCAGTTGCTAGGCTTCCAGAGTCCATCCGGATTGCTAGCAAACCTTCCAGCCGCAAACCTTCTCACAGGCAGGTGTCTGCCTTCCCTCCTGTGCCTCAGTCCCAGTTGGTAAAGATGGCTGGTGATCTTCTTTCACTGATTAGGGGCTCTCATCCTCCCCCTTCCAAGAGTGATAGGGAATTGTCTCCTGATGTTTTGTCCGTCTCAGATTTTGAGGTTTCCAGTGTTTCTGCTGCTGAAGAAGGAAATTCTCAACTTTTTTCTGACTTTGAGGATTCTGATGCTGAGGACTCTATCCCTTCTGCCTCCCCTCCAGAAGATTTTTCCTTTGGGGATACTTTGCATACTCTTAGGGAGCACTTTAAATTGGAATGTCAGGATTTTCCCCAGTCTAAGAGAATCCGGGAATTTTTGGATTTGCCACAGCATAAGCCTCTGGCTATAACTCCAGTTTTGAAAGTTGCGGATGATGTCTTCATGGAAAATTCTTTAACTCCTAATTCTGTCCCTCCTGCCAGAAAACCTGATCGGTATTATAGGGTTCCTGATTCTCATCAATTCCTTTTAAAAAACCCTACTGCTGATCCTGAGATTATTTCTCAAGGCTCCAAGGGTGTTAAGGTACTGTTGCTAAAAACTCTGATGTTCTTCATGTTTCACTGTTGCAGTCATTACATTTGGGTTATCTGCTTGCAGGTAGCCCTCAGCCGGCCTGAATATCAAAGTCTTGGGGTCCTGCATCGGATGCTCTCTCTTCCATGACGTCAGGTCGTCAGGGGTATAAAGCATGCAGCCGACGCCATTACATCAGTCTTTCTTGCCACGTGGTGCCCGAAGCAGAAGCAGTTCACAAGTGCCAGTCGGCCGACTCCTGAAATTTTTGTTTTCGAGTTTCAGAACCAAAGTCTTCAAAAAACCTAAGTACCCCATTGGGGATCCTTTTTCTTGCTCTAAACCGATGTCCGTAAAAGCTAACAATTGTATTACCTGTGGAAAGCAAATACCTCATAAAGATTTTTATTTGTACTGCATTTCTTGCTTAGGCCCAGATCTTAACGTCTCTTGCTGTCAGTTTTGTGCCTTATTCAGTCCTCGAGCTATTCGTCGTCCGTTCATTTTTGCATCAAACTATTTTGGTACTCTGTTGAATTATCCAGAAATGACTTCAGTAAGCCATCTGACTACCGACATTCCGAAAAAATGTAAAGATAAAGACAGAGACAGACTGCATCGGTCCAAAGCTGCCGATGACGCTTCCGTTAAGTTAGTCGCCAGTTCGCCGGAACTCAGTGAGGCACTTTTGCAGTCCCTGATACCCGCTACTTCAGATTTGCAGGCCTCTACTGAAACCCATTTGGATTCCGGTATGCCATGAGATGTTTCTTCGACTATGGAACCTGCGGATGTCTGTACCTTGGATGGGTCTGGAACTGCTGTGCTGGCACCGGCTTCTGAGGGTGCATTCTGGCCTACTGACTTGCATTTCAAACCGACCCCATCTTCTTCTTCAAGGCCTAAAACTCGACCCACACCTAGAAAACAGACGTCCAAACCGCATAGTCAGGCCCATATGCTTAAAAAACAAATAAGAATGGCTGAAGACCTTATTACTTTTTATTAGGGGAAGCCAGCCTTCACCCTGTAAGAGACCTAGAACTGATTTTCCTTCTGATTCTTCTGATCAGGATTCTGAAAATTCTAATCAGAAATTTCAGAATCCAAGAAAAAACAAAATTCACAGCAGCTTCCAAATAAAACTTATAATCCACAAAATGAAGCAGCTTTTCAGTCAAAACAATAAAGCCCTGAGCAGGGCAAGCTTAGAAAATTGTGGAAAAAAACCACTGATGGCTCAGCACACTTAAGTTCACTTTATTCCACAGAAACACATCTCCATAGCTCCATTATTAAAATTGAGAGCAGCAAAACTGTGATATGCATTTGCACTTTGTGGAATTTTATCATGTTTTTACCCATGTTTTCCAATAGTTACAGTTGGTCATTAAGCTTTTCTATATTTGTATTATTATTAAAAAGTTGGGTTTGTAATATGGTATGAACACAAGTGTTACACTCATTTATCAAAGGTATTGAATTTATTTTTCCCGTATATTTTCCTGTTTTTAACATTCTTTTAACTGAGTGAGGCTATACAATTTGCCTTTGGCTTACAATGCAGTTTTTATAATACCTATAATTTCACGATTTATCCACTAGATGGAGTATCAAGTTCATTTAAAGCAAATATTCAAGTTGGTAATTTTAACCAAGTCCTATTAAATGTGTTTCTAATAGTATTTTAACTTTATAATTTATTCTTTGTAGTCAAGTGTTTTAAGGATTTTTATTTTAAATGTTTTATTCATACATATTTATTCAAACATTGTAATATTAAATGTGTTTTAATTGTGGCAACACAGAGAGATACAACAAGAAAAGTTTTTGGTTTTAAACTAAATTAACCTTTCAATTAATTCATTAACCTAAGCAATGTAATTAAGTGAATGGTATAAAAGCACTAGTAGTTTGAACAGCCCACATCTGAGGAAGTGATTTTTAAAATGAAAACGTATGGTGGAGTGTTAATGTGCTGTGTTACTGTAGAATAAAGTGAACTGAAGTGTGCTGAGCCATTCGTGGGTTTTTTTTTTTTCACATTTTTCTAAGCTTGCCCTGCCTTAGGGCTTTATTGTTTTGCCTGAAAAGCTGCTTCATCTTGTGGATTATAAGTTTTATTTGGAAGCTGCTGTGAATTTTGTTTTTTCTTGGATTCTGAAATTTCTGTTTCTTCTGATTACCGGGATTTGCCGTTATCTACCTATGAGGATTCTGATGCAGAGGACTGCATGCCCTCTTCTTTCCCCTCCAGAAGATTTTTCTTTTGGTGAAACCTTGCACACTCTTGGGGAGCATTTCCGCTGGGAAAGCCAGGATTACTCTGACTCCAAAAAGAGGCTTAAGGAATTCTTACTCCTACCTCAACACAGGCCTTTAACTATCCCTCCTGTCCTAGACATTGTTGATGATGCCTTCTTGGAGTCTAGCCTGGCCCCAGACACTTAACCTCTGGCTCCCAGAAAACCTGACAGGTGCTGCAGAGTACCTGACTCTCAAGTTCCTCTTAAAGAATCCTACTGCAGACCCAGAGACCATTTTCACAGGGACCTAATGGCATTAAGGCTACTACTGCCAAAAACCCTACCCCCTCTGGTAGAGATTCCAGGGCCCTGGACAGATGGGGTAAGAAGGTGTATACACTTCTGCTGCTTTGGCCATTAGGGCCTTAAACTGCCAGTTTCATATGCTAAAGTATCAGCAGCATATTATTGGACTACTTGAACAGAAAATTATGATTCCTGACTGTGCTGAAAATAAAGAATTACAGGATTTAATGCATTCTACTGAACAAGTTGGTAAACATACTGTGCAATGTGGTTTTGACTCTTTAGAAGCATCTTGCAGGGCTGCTGTCACTGGGTCTGTTCTTAGAAGGCATGCTTGGCATAAGGAGCAAAATATGCCAGATCATGTTAAAGCTAAATTACTGGATGCTCCCTTAAACCAAGACCGCCTGTTTGGCAACAAAGCAGAAGTAGTACTTAAAAAGATGGAGGAAAACGCTAAATCTATGCAAACTGTTAAATATTTCCTGCAAGTACAGCAGTCCCAGATTTAGTAGGCATTGGCCTTCTAATAATTGGTCCTTCCTTGTCTCTTCCAGGCCTTCTCAGTCCAAACCCAGGAACAGCGGACCACCTAGGCTACAGTTTCAAGGTACTCGCAGGCCTAAGCAGTGGGCGGCTCCCACTTCCAAAGCTGGAAGTAGTAAGATGCCCCCCTATAGAAAACTGTCACAATGACTTAACCTTAAACTTTCCAAGCCCTGGTCAACTGCCTGCTCCCTTAGGGGGAAAGATCGCCTTGCATGCAAAAAACTGGGAACTCATTACCCAGGACAAGTGGGTTTTAAATATAGTTTCCCAAGGACACAGATTCCACTTCCACACCTTACCAACCCCAAACGGTTGGCCAGACCTACCCTCAAATCAGTGGGCAGACGCTCAACAGGTTCTCTCTCTTCTAAGTATCAGGGCTATTCTACCTGTCCCAGCAGAAGAAAGGGGACAAGGTTTTTACTCAAGACTTTTCCTGGTACCCAGAAAAGACAGCTCCTGACGTCCTATCCTGGACCTCTCTATTCTGAACATCTTTTTGGTAATCCCAAAATTCAAAATGCTAACTCTTCATAAGCTGCTTCCCATGCTAGGCAAAGATGCCTCGTTGGCAACCTTGGATTTAAAGGAAGCTTCCTTGCACATTCCAGTAAGGGAATCTTGCAGGAAATACCTACACTTCAGAGCAGGCTCCATGTACTATCAGTTCTCTGCACTTCCCTTTGGCTTATCTACTGCATCCAGGGTATTCACAAAGTGCCTAGCTCCAGTCATTGCATTCTGTAGACAAGGAAATATTCAAATATAGCCATACCTGGATGATTGTCTGATTTAGGCAGAAAGCCAGGACATGCTACTAAATCATCTGGCATTTGTAAAGAAACTGCTAACCTCACTGAGGTACACCATAAACTAAAAGAAATCTCATCTAGTACCCTGCCAACAAATTGTATTCCTGGGAGCAAGCTTAAACACAACTTTCCAGATGGATTACGTCACGCCAGAGAAACAATTTTATTTGACGGCCTACTTCAAACTACTGGCCACAAAGACCCAGCTATCTGCAAGGAAAATCCTGCAAGCCCTGGGGTTCATGGCCTCTTGCATCCTACTAATTCCATATGTAAGACTGCATATGAGGAAACTACAATGGTATCTAAAAAGCTTATGGTATCAACATTCTCAGGACCTGGAATCTAGGATTCCTATCATTCCTTGTATAAGGGCAGAGTTCCTTTGGTAGGCAGAGGCTTGCTACCACAACAAGGGACTGCCATTCACTCTACCCCCTGCCGCCCAAACCCTAACAACAGACGCATCAGACTATGCATGGAGGGCTCACTTGGCAGGGCAGTGCATTCTGGGCAAATGGAACCCGAGTCAAATGCACCTGCATATCAATCAAAAAGAAATGTTAGCTGTACAGAGTTCTCTGACAGCCTTCAAGGACCACATTCTTCCAGGACAATTATTGGTAAAGACAGACAACACCATTGTTATGTGGTACATAAACAAGCAGGGGGGAACCCATTCATACCCTCTCTGTAGACTAGCCATGGCTCTGTGGAACACAGCCTTGAGCTACCAAGTGCACCTACAAGCTCAATTCCTGCCAGGCAAGCTAAATTCACTGGCAGATGACCTAAGCAGAAATCTCATGGACCCAAACGATTGGAAACTGGAACCAAAGATATTCAACATTTTGAGAAACAAATGGGGGAATCCAGAGATAGACCTGATGTCCTTCAAGGATGCATCTGCAGTCATAACAAATGGGTTGTCCTGTCGTCAGGCAGCCCTTTGGTCGGCCGGATTCCAAAGTCTGGGTCTGGCCTCGGCTGGTGTCGCACTTCACCCGACGTCATCTCTGCTGGTCTTCGGGTATAAAGGCATCAGCCGACGCCATTTTCCTCAGTCTTTCTTGCCGCGTGGCGCCCGAAGCAGAAGCTGTTCGCAAGTGCCGGTCGGTCAGATCCAGAGATTCCTACTACCGAATACTACTTCGAAGACTTCTAAAAAGCTAAGTACCGCGTTGGGGACTCTTTCTTGCCTCAGCCGATGTCAGAAAAAGTAAATAACTGTTTAACTTGTGGGAAACAAATACCTCATAAAGATTTCCACTCTTACTGCTTACCTTGTTTAGGCCCAGACCACGACGTAGCAGCCTGTTTAGCCTGTGCTTCCTTCAACCGACGAACGCTTAGGCGCCGGTCGGAGTTTGCTGAACAGTTTTTCGGCTCAGATTTTGCGTACATTATGCCGCCGGATCCTCCGACTACTCAAATTGTTAAAAAACGCAAAGAAAAAGACCGACACTTGCGGTGCGCGGTTTCAGCGAAACCACGGTTAAGCAAACGCGAGTGTCTCGGTTTCGGCGAAACCGAGCAAACGGGTCAATCTTCAGCCGAATCCATGACTACTACCGAGGCTCCTGCTACCCTAGTTGAATCGGCCTCTGAAGTTTTGCCTACTAATGTGGTTCCTATTGAATTATCAGACACCATCCCTTTGGATGTCTCTACCCCAGCACGTGGTGCTGCTAGGCCTCCTGCAGCCATGTCTATTAAGGCCTTTGCCAGGGCTAAAGCAGCCAAAACTGCTAAATCAGTGCCTGTTAAGCCCCCTCACACAGGCCCAGTTCCAGTTCACAAATGCTTACTCTGGCAGAGGATCTCATCTCTTTAATTAGGGATCCCAATCTCACCCAGACAGGGCCTCTCAGCCTCCAGAAAAGAGACCTAGAGCAGAGCCCCCAGAGCCAGTGTCCTCTGATGATTCTTCGGATGACTCAGACATTACAGACCATCCAGAGGCTCCTTTTTCTACTTATGAAGATTCCGATGCTGAAGAATCTATTCCATCTGCCTCTCCACCAGAGGAATTTTCCTTTGGGGAAACCTTACATGCCATGAGAGAACAATTCCAATGGCAGGGACAAGATTTCTCAGATTCAAGAAAAGGCTTAGGACCTTTCTACACTTACCACAACATAGGCCCTTAGCTATACCTCCAGTTCTGCCTGTTGTGGATGATGCATTTAATGATGTTTGCACTGCTCCTGATACTTTACCTCCAGCCCCTGCCAAACCAGATATGTTTTACAGGGTACCAGACACTCATCACCACCTATACAAGGCCCCACTTGCAGATCCTGAGACTATCTCCCAGGGGCCTAAGGCAGTAACTTCGACCTCAGCAAAAAACCCTCTCCCTTCTGAAAGGGAATCCAGGTCCTTAGAGAGATGGGGGAAAAAAGTTTACACCTCCGCTACTCTCTCAGCTAGAGCTTTGAACTGTCAGTTTCATATGATCCAATACCAAGAGTTTATGCTTGATCAGTTAACTAAGAAACTGTCCTCTGATGACTCCTTAGATAAGAAATATGTTTTAGAAATGGTGAATAACATTCAGCAGGTTAGTAACCATTCTTTAAAATGTGGCTATGATGCACTGGAGGCTTCATTTAGATCAGCCATGACTGGCACAGTTATAAGAAGGCATGCATGGTTGAAAGAACAGGTCTTGCGGATCATGTTAAAGCAAAGCTGTTAGATGCTCCTATGGATAAGGCCAGTCTATTTGGTACTCCTGCTCAGCAAGTAATGAAGAAAATGGAAGAGAAGGCAAAATCTGTACAAACAGTTAAGGATTTCTTACAGGTTCAGCCCCCAAGGTTTAGCAGGAACTGGCCTTCCAAAAATTGGTCCTTTCCAGACTCCTCAAAATCTCAGAGAGGCAGGAATAGGCGTTCCAGAGGCAGAAATCAATCCAGAGGAGGTGCCTACAGAGGACGCCAGTGGCAAGGCAATAACCAGCGAGGCACAGACACAACCACTGCCACTGCAACAGGACAATCACAGTGACTTGGCTCTGACACCGCCTACCAGGGAACAAATAGCAGCACCTTTAGGCGGAAAGTTAGCCTTATTTTCAAAAATTGGCACTATATCACAAAGACAAGTGGATTTTGCAGACCATAGACCAAGGCTACAGGTTTCACTTCCACACCTTACCAGTAAAAAGAGGAATGCCAAACCTACCCCCAAATCAAAAAACAGAAGCTCTAAAGCAGATAGCTCAATTAATAAAGATGAGAGCTGTGGAAAGAGTACCACTAACAGAACAGGGCAAAGGATTCTACTCCAGACTCTTCCTAGTACCAAGAAAAGAGAAAAATTGGAGACCTATTCTCGATCTGTCCGTCTTAAATACATTCATCATTGTCCCAAAATTCAAAATGCTGACCCTACAGCAACTTCTTCCCATGCTGGGCAAGGAGTGTTGGCTGGTAACTCTAGATCTCAAGGAGGCATACCTGCACGTCCCCATACGACCAAATTGCAGAAGATACCTCAGATTTCTTGCAGGATCAGAGCATTATCAATTCTCAGCATTGCCCTTTGGCTTATCTACTGCCCAGAGTATTCACAAAATGCCTGGCATCAGTAATCGCTCATTGCAGGCTACAGGGAATCCAAATTTATCCATACCTGGACGACTGCCTGATAC
The DNA here is from genome assembly GCF_019279795.1 of Protopterus annectens. Taxonomy (NCBI): domain Eukaryota; kingdom Metazoa; phylum Chordata; order Ceratodontiformes; family Protopteridae; genus Protopterus; species Protopterus annectens. The sequence continues at coordinate 877,963,165 of NC_056745.1, forward strand.
AAGCGGACAACAAAGCAAGCTGACAAAAGACTTACAAAGAGTCATTTGCTTACTACAAGCCCTGGGATACACAGTCAATTTAAAAAAGTCAAGACTGATACCATCCCAAACAAGAAAATTCTTGGGTGCGGAATTGGACACAGTAAAACAGATGGCATTCCTAACTGCAGAAAAACAAGAACAACTCCCTCTTTACTTCTTGGCATTAACAAAGCAGAACAAACTAACAGCAAGAAAAGTACTGCAGGCCTTGGGCTTCATGGCATCATGCATAATCCTGGTCCCCCATGCCAGACTGCATATGAGAAAGCTACAGTGGTACCTAAAGAATTTATGGTCTCAACACCGAAACCGAAATCCCACTAATCCCATGCCTGAAACAAGAGTTCCTATGGTGGGCTCAAGCATGCCAGTCAAACCCAGGCTTGCCCTTCCACAACTTTCAAGCAAGCCAAACCATCACAACGGACGCCTCAGACCTAGGCTGGGGGGCACACATGCTGGACAAATGCATACAAGGATTATGGACTCCAGACCAGCTGCACCTGCACATAAATCAAAAAGAAATGCTGGCAGTAAAACTAGCAATCCAGAATTTCAGACCATTCCTCAAAGAAGGCCATTTAATGATAAGGACAGACAACACCACAGTCATGTGGTACATCAACAAACAGGGAGGCACTCATTCATACCCTCTATGCAGAATGACTCTGGACCTTTGGAATATGGCTCTGAGCTACAACATCCAGTTACAGGCAATATTTGTACCGGGAAAAGAAAACACCCTAGCAGACATGTTAAGCAGAACTACCTCGGATGCTCACGAATGGATGCTACACCCGGACATCTTCAAGGCCATCATAAAGAAATGGGGAATGCCACAAATAGACCTATTCGCATCCCCACTCAATCACCAGCTCAAAAAATTCTGCACAAGGACATACCACCCACTTGCATGGAAGGTAGACTCTCTATCCTTCAGTTGGAAAGGCCTGACAGCATATGCATTCCCACCTCTTCCTTTGATGCACAAGGTACTACTGAAAATCAAAGAGGAACGTCCAAGGATAATTCTGATAGCTCCAGATTGGCCAAGACAACACTGGTATCCATTGCTGAGGAGCATGTCTCGGGGGAGAACGTGGACACTACCCCTGATGCCTTTGATGTTAACTCAGAACAACTACAACATCATGCATCCAAACCTAAAAACTCTGCAACTGACTGCCTGGAACATCACATAACAGCAGCTAACCCAGATTTATCCCAAAGGGTTAAAGACATTATCCTTGAAGCCCGCAGACCTTCAACAAGAAGGAACTATGCAGGAAATGGAAAAGGTTTGTCATTTGGAGTACTGAAAGAGGAAAAGATGTGTCAAAGATAGATACTGCTAACATCCTGGAGTACTTGGCAGAGCTTCTCCATACAGGCCTGTCCTATTCCTCCATCAAGATACATGCATCAGCTATTTCTGCAGAATACAGCTTCGATCCCCCTGTCTTCTCACATCCTCTACTCAGGCAGTTCCTCAGAGGAATCAAGAATGTAAAACCTCCTAGGAAACCACCATTACCAGCATGGGACTTGAACTTTGTGCTAGAAACACTCCCTCCATTTGAACCAGCAGCAACAGCAGATCTTCAACACCTATCATGGAAAACTGCTTTCCTACTGGCAATTACTTCAGCAAGAAGGGTTTCGGAACTACAGGCCTTAATGGCAGTACAACCCTTCCTAATCTTCCATCAAGATAGAGTGTCCATGAGAACTAATCCAACATTTATGCCTAAGGTGGTATCCAGAGTGTCTCTAAACCAGACAATCCACCTACCTACCTTCTTTCCCAATCCACAGAACAGGGGGGAAAGACTGCTGCATACCTTGGATGTACATAGACAGTTACGCTACTACCTGGACAGAACCAAAGGTAACAGAAAAACTGACCAGCTTTTAGTAGCCTATGCAACAGGAAGGGAAGGAAAAGCAATTTCCAAACAGACAATCTCCAAATGGATAGGAAATTGCATAAGATTCTGTTACTCCTACCATGGAAAACCAATTCCACAGAACATAAGACCTCACTCTACAAGGGCTACAGCCACTACCACAGCTTTCTTACGAGGAGTGGCAACCAAGGACATTATTGAGGCGGCTACTTGGACCTCCGTGCATACATTTGCCAAGCATTATAACTTACCTCTATACTCTAGATCCCGAGCAGGTTTTGCCACTGCTGTATTGCAAGGGATCCTAACTACACCATAATTCTTCTTCCTCCTCCCCTAGTTTGGCTATGGTATTCTACCCATTTGTTATGACTGCAGATGCATCCTTGAAGGACATAGTACAGTTTTGTACCTACCATAAATGTAGATGTCCGAACAGGATAGCATCTGCAGTCAGGATTACCCACCCTCCTTCCCCTCTGTGGTATTCCTAGGGTATTTACCCTTCTAATAGCTAGCTGGGGGGGATCTCTTATGGTGTATTTGTTTGTATATATGTACATACATGCTTATTTTTTGTGTTTGCCTACCTTTGTTTTGGAAACATTGGCATTTACCCAAAATTTAGCTTTCCAAGAAGGCAACTGGCATCTGGGGCAAGAAACATTGAGGAAAATGGCGTTGGCTGATGCCTTTATACCTGAAGACCAGCAGAGATGACGTCAGGTGAAGTGCGACACCAGCCGAGGCCAGACCCAGACTTTGGAATCCGGCCGACCGAAGGGCTGCCTGACGACAGGACAACCCATTTGTTATGACTGCAGATGCTATCCTGTTCGGACATCTACATTTATGGTAGGTACAAAACTGTACTTTTGCCTCCCCTCAGAGCTACCAGTTGGACAAATTATGCACAAGGACTCCCCACAGACAAGCTTGGAAAAGTGGATGCCTTGTCCTTTACCTGGGAAAGCCTCTCAGTTTTTGCCTTTCCCCCTCTGCCTCTCCTCTCGAAAGTTCTGCTAAAGATCAAACAGGACAAACCAAGGACAATATGGATTGCACCAGACTGGCCACGCCAGCACTGGTACCCCCTCTTGTGCAGTATGTCACTGCTGGAACCATAGCACCTGCCTCAGACCCCTTTCCTGCTGTCCCAGCAGGAGGGCCAGATTCTGCACCCTCAGCTTCAAACCCTGGACCTGGAAGCCTGGCTAATTGCTTGATCTCTCTGTTACCATCCCCCAGTAAACAAGTGTTGGATGTCATTTTGGAGGCAAGGAGGCCTAGTACTAGCAAATCTTATGCTGAAAAATGGAAAAGATTCTGTTCCTGGAACCAAACTCAAGGGATGTGCACAGCAGCGCCCAGTTTACCTCAGATTCTTCAATACTTAACTGAGATGCTTCACAAGGGCCTTTCTTTTTCCTCCTCCAAAATTTATGCCTCAGCCATTTCAGCTCATTACAACACAGAACCACCCCTCTTCTCTCATCCACTGCTCAAGCAGTTCCTCGCGGGACCAAAAACTTAAGACAACCCAGGAGAGCCCCAACTCCAGCCTGGGACCTTAAATTTGTATTGGAAAAACTCACCCTACCTCCTTTTGAGCCAGCTAGAAGTACATAGTTAAAATTCCTTTCTTGGAAAACAGCCTTCCTTTTAGCAATCTATTCAGCAAGAAGGGTATCTGAATTACAGGCCCTCATGGCAGTGGAGCCTTTCATCATCTTTCATGCGGACAGGGTGTCCCTTGGGAACAACCCCTCCTTCATGCCCAAGGTGGTATCCAGTGTGGCTCTTAATCAGTCCATTCATTTGCCAACCTTCTTTTCTAATCCACAGAACAAAGGGGAAAGGATACTGCACTCCTTAGATGTGCACAGACAACTTAGCTTTTACTTGGACGTGACTAAACCTCAAAGGAAATCTGAACAACTACTGGTGGCATTTGCTGCAGGGGCAGAGGGGGGAAGGCCATTTCAAAGCAAACCATTTCTAAATGGATAGTCCATTCCATTCATTTCTGCTATAAGCACCATGGAAAACCTATCCCACAGGGGATAAGACCACACTCAGCCAGCTGCATCTACCTGTACAGCCTTTCTCAGAGGTGTCCCTACCAGGGGCATCCTAGAAGCTGCTACCTGGAGTTCTGTAGATACTTTCACCAAGCATTACCAGTTGCCTATTTTCTCTAAATCCAGAGCTGGTTTTGCCACTGCAGTCTTGCAGGGACTTATAGCTGGTCCTAATGCTATCTATATTCCTCCTCCCATCCTTAGCTTTGGGAATCTACCCAAATGTGATGACTGCAACAGTGAAACATGAAGAACATAGTACAGTTGTGTACACTTAACATAAATGTAGATGTTCGAGTGCATTCACTGTTGCAGCCCTGGTTACCCTCCCTCCAGCTCCCTGATTTCTTTTGGTTATACATCTTTTCTCCTTTACTATGCTTAAAAGCTTTTTGGTGTATTTGCTTTTTTGTTGGAGGTATAACCTTGCATATTTATATTTAATTGCTTCCCATTAGGGGGGAACCTGACATCTGGGGCAAGAAAAACTGACTACCTGACATCATGGAAGATGAGACAGCAACCGACGCAGGACCCAAAACTTTGATAATCAGGCCGACTGAGGGCTACTGCAAGCAGATAACCCAAATTTGATGACTGCAACAGTGAATACACTCGAACATCTACATTTATGGTAAGTGTACACAACTGTACTTTCTTCATGAGGCCAAGAGGCCTAGCACCAGAAAATCTATGCAGATAAATGGTAGAGATTTTGCTCCTGGGTGCGGGCTAAAGGAGAAGACTCTTCTCATCCTTCTCTCTCCCTCATTCTTGATTACCTAGCAGGCTTGCTTAATGGTGGACTTCGCTTTTCTTCAATCAAAATGCATGCTTCACCAATTTCTGCTCATTGCTCTTTGGAGCAACCCATTTTTTTCTCACCCCTTAATGAAGCAGTTCCTTAGGGGAGCTAGCAATCTTAGACCTCCCAGAAGAGCTCCTACTTCTGCTTGGGATCTAAATTTTGTCCTGGAAAAGCTTACTCTACCTCCCTTTGAGCCATCTGCCTCTGCAGATTTGAAGTTTCTCTCCTGGAAGACTGCTTTTCTTTTGGCTATTACTTCAGCCAAAAGAGTTTCGGAGCTGCAAACCTTAATGGCAGTAGAACCTTTCATTTTTTTTTTTCATTCCGATCGGGTTTCTCTGAGAACTAACCCCTCCTTTATGCCCAAGGTGGTTTTGAGTCTGACCCTTAACCAGTCTATTCACCTCTCTACCTTTTTCAATAATCCCCAGAATAAAGGGGAAAGGATTCTGCACTCCCTTGATGTGCACAGACAGTTGAGATTTTACTTAAACAGGACAAAATCCTTTTGCAAATCTGAGCAGTTGTTGGTTAGTTTTGCTCCTGGGTCGCAAGGTAAAGCTATTTCAAAACAAACCATCTCCAAATGGATTGCTCATTGTATACACTTTTGTTACCGGCAGCATGCAAAGGTTTCCCCTCAGGGTATTAGGACCCACTCTACTAGAGCAGCCTCTACCTCTGCAGCTTTTCTGAGAGGTGTGTCTACTAAGGACATTCTAGGAGCAGCTACTTGGTCTTCTGCCCATACTTTCATAAAGCATTACAATCTACCTTTGTTTTCTAAATCCAGGGCTGGTTTTGCCTCTGCAATTTTGCAGGGCCTTCTTACCAACCCATAATCTGTGATTCATCCTCCCCACTTTGCCTTTTTCCTGGGCTTTGGGAATCAACCTATATGTTAGGACTGCAACAGTGAAACACGAAGAACATAGTACAGTTGTGTAGACTTACCATAAATGTAGATGTTTGAGTGTATTCACTGTTGCAGTCCTGGTTTCCCACCCTCCATTCCCTCTCTTTTCCTAAGGCACAGACTACTTATTTTTATTTTTTGGATGGCATGTTTCCAGGGTGTTTCCTTCCTGGGCTAGCCTTCTTTTGGGGGCTCCTGATAGGTAAGGCAAGAAAAACTGAGGAAATTGTGTCGACTGCTTCCCTTTATATCTGATATTCTGACATCAGTTTTACAACCGGCAGCCAATGTCATATACCAAGGACTCTGGTATTCGGGCCGGCTGAGGGCTACCGGGAGCCAGATAACCCATATGTTAGGACTGCAACAGTGAATACACTTGAACATCTACATTTATGGTAAGTGTACACAACTGTACTTTTCAGATGTTGTTCCCCCATATGGAGACCCATTGGGCTGTCCTGCTTCAACATTATCTGCGTCAGAGTTGCCAATGTTTTCTACTCCTTCACTTGTTGTGCTACTTTAACTGGACTTTCATACATGTTTCCTACAGGGGTCTCCAGAACATTGCTTTGTGACATATCTTCTTCAGATGTATCCCACTCCACCCATCTTTCTGGGGATCCACTGGCCCATCATGTTTTGACACTGCCTTTGTTGGAGTTTCACACTAAACCCTTCACTGTATGGATTGTCTGTAACTGCAATTTCTGTTTAATTTCTACTTTGCTAATCTTCCTTTTTTTTTTTGTTTCCCCCTTTGTGATCTTATTTTTGTATTGCGAAATTTGCATTATCTGGGTGTATTCCCCTCTACTTCTCTTCAGATATCTTTGGAGCTGATCTTTTTCCATTGATTAGTTTGGCTTTCTTCTCTGCATAAATGTTGTACCACACTAGATCTCTTTCTTTCCCATGTCCATGTTTCTTTTTATACCTTTCAAAAATCTTTCTTTTTGTTCTTTATCTTTTCTCACTTCCTTTGTTGCTTCTTTTTCTAGGTGGCCCAGTGTTTCTTCATCTACATGGTCTGTTACATTAAGGAACTTAATTTTTGTTCTGTAGTTTTTCACAGTTTTTCTTGTTCAAGTATTTTTATTTCCTCTAGTTTGTCTCTCGCTAATTGTCTTCTGTCTGGAAATTCTGGTCTTGTGTACTAGTAGAAATACATAATGTCTTCCTGATCCTCAACAGTCCACTTTATCATCTACGCCTCTTGCTTAGCCCATCAGTTTTTGTATTTTTTGCGGACTGCTGCTTCTACCACAAGGGACCCCACCCTCCCTTTGAGCCTGGCCTAACCTTGTGTAGGAATGTTTCCATGTCCTGAGGATTCTACACTGATTTTTTTTATTTGCATTCCTGGTACAAGTGTAAACACCAAGAATGGGCCTTTTTTATCATGGGACCTGTCCGCCCATTCTTTATTTTTTAGACCTACCAGTCCCCACTATATATAAAATACAGTCTGTATATCAGTGTCGTCCTGGCAAGATTTTGTAAAAACAAGGTCCACCATGTGAAACTACTCACCAAAACTTGAGGATGAATTCAGATGTTCTTCGTGTTTCACTGTTGCAGTCATTACATTTGGGTAATCTGCTGGCAGGTTGCCCTCAGTTGGCCTGAATAACAAAGTCTTGGGTCCTGCGTCGGTTACTGTCTCCTCTTCCATGACGTCAGGGGTATAAAACATGCAGCCGACGCCATTTTATTCAGTCTTTCTTGCCGCACGGTGCCCAAAGCAGAAGCAGTTCGCAAGTGCCGGTCGGCTGACTCCTGAAATTTTCGCATTCGAGTTTCAGAACCGAAGTCTTCAAACTAAAGCTAAGTACCCAGTTTGGGGAAACTTTTTCTTGCTCCTTACCGATGTCAGTAAAAGTTAATAATTGCATTACTTGTGGGAAGCAAATACCTTATAAGGATTTTCATTTGTACTGTATTCCTTGCCTAGGCTCAGATCATAACGTGCCTTGCTGTCGGTTTTGTGCTAGATTTAACCAACGCACTATTAAGCGTCTGTATATTTTTGCTTCTAAATATTTTGGATCAAGATTTAATTATCCTGAAATGTCGTCGGTTAGCAAACCGACTACCGGAGTTCACAAAAAGCGCAAAGAAAAAGTCAGAGACAGACCGTCGAGGTCCAAAACCGATGAAGCTTCTCCTAAGCCAGTCGCCGGTACTCAATGAGGCACTTTCGCAGCCTCTGATACCCGCTACTTTTGAGTCGCAGGCCTCTACCGAGACCCATTCGGAGTCCGGTATGCCGCGAGATTCTCAAAGTATTGAACCCGTGGATGTCTCTCCCTTGGATGGGTCCGGAGCTGCTGAGCAGGCACCGGCTTCTGAGAGTGTTTTTAGGCCTCAACATTTTTATATTAAACCAACGCCAGCCTCAAAAACAAGATCAAAAACTTCTTCTGTGTCTAAAAAAAGATGCATGAGCCACATGCTCAGACCCCTATGCCTAAAACACAGATGATCAAAATGGCTGAGGACTTAATTACCTTGATCAGAAGAATTTTCTAATCCACCCTATGTGGATTCTGATACAGAAGAATCCATCCCATCTGCATTTCCTCCTGAGAATTACTCTTTTGGAGAAACTTTGCATACTTTAAGGGAACATTTTCACTGGGAGAGTCAGGACTTCTCAGAATCAAAAAAGAGGCTTAGGGATTTCCTCCTTCCTCAGCATAAGCCTTTGGCAATACCTCCTGTATTAGACATTGTTAATGATGTGTTTTTGGAATCAAGCATGGCTCCTGATTCCCTACCTCCGGCTCCTAATAAGCCAGACAAATATTACAGGGTTCCTGACTCCCACAAATTTCTATTTAAATATCCTGCTGCTGATCCTGAGACTATTTCACAGGGTCCCAAAGGTGTAAAGGCCTCTACAGCCAAAAATCCTACCCCCTCTGATAGAGATTCCAGGGCGCTGGATAGATGGGGAAAGAAGGTTTATACGTCTGCAACCTTGGCAATTAGGGCCTTAAACTGCCAGTTTCATATGCTTAAATATCAACAGCATGTTATGGGCTTACTGAAACAGAAAATGATGTTGATTTCTGATTGTGTGGAAAATAAAGAATTACAGGAATTATTACATTCAGCAGAACTGGTTGGAAAGCATACTTTGCAATGTGGTTTTGATTCCTTGGAGGCCTCTTCTAGGGCCGCATTTACTGGATCTGTGATTAGAAGGCATGCCTGGCTCAAGGAGCAAAATCTGCCTGATCATGTTAAAGCTAAATTGATGGATGCCCCCTTGCAGCATGATACTCTGTTTGGTAATAAGGCAGAAGAAGTTTTAAAGAAAATGGAAGACAAAGCTAAATCTATGCAAACTGTAAAATGCTTCTTGCAAGTGCAGCCACCCAGGTTCAGTAGGCACTGGCCTACTAAAATTGGTCCTTTCCTGTGTCCAACAGAGCCACTCAAGGCAAATTCAGGCGTTCAAAAGGCCCCAGATACCAATCACAGGGTTCTTACAGGTCAAAGCAGTGGGGTGCCTCCAAATCTGGAAACAAAGCACAACCCTACAGTAAGCAGTCTCAGTGACTTCCCTCTACCTCCACCAAGCACTTATATTTTGGTAGCCCCCTTGGGAGGAAAACTAGCACTTCATGCTCAAAATTGACAGTTAATTACCCAGGACAAGTGGGTATTAAACATAGTATCCCAGGGGTACAGATTTCATTTCCAAACTTTGCCAATTCCAAACGGTTGGCCAGATCTGCTACAAAATCAGTGGGCAGAGGCTCAGAAAAAAGTTATGTCCCTCATGGATATGGGGGCTATTCAACCAGTACCAGAAAAGGAAAAAGGACAAAGTTTTTATTCAAGACTTTTCCTGGTAACCAGAAAAGACAATGCTTGGTATCCAATACTGGACTTATCAATTCTGAACACGTTCCTGGAAATTCCAAAATTCAAAATGCTGACTTTACAACAGCTACTGCCTATGCTGAGCTTGAATGCTTGGTTAGTGACTCTAGACTTAAAAGAGGCATACCTGCATATCCCAATAAGGGAATCATGCAGAAGATACCTCCTCTTCAAGGCAGGTTCTCTGCACTGCCCTTTGGCTTATCTACTGTGCCCAGGATCTTTTCAAAGTGCCTGGCACCAGTAATTGCATTATGCAGACAAAGAAGCATACAAATTTCTCCTTATCTGGACTGTCTCATTCAAGCAGAGGACAAGGACACTCTTCTTCAACATCTGGCGTTTGTAAAAAGGCTTCTAACATGCCTAGGGTACACAATAAACAAAAAGAAATCCCGACTGGTACCCTCTCAAATAATTACATTCCTGGGTGCAAGCTTGAATACAACTGCCCGGATGGCTTACCTTATGCCAGACAAACAAAGGCAACTGACAACATACTTCAAACAAATGGCAACAAAAACCCAGTTATCTGCAAGACAAATTCTGCAGGCTTTGGGGTTCATGGCATCCTGCATTCTACTAATTCCATATGCGAGACTGTATATGAGGAAACTACAATGGTACCTAAAATGTTTATGGAGTCAACATTGTCACAGTCTGGAAACAATGATTCCTCTCATTCCCTGCCTACAACAGGAGTTTCTTTGGTGGGCAGAGACATGTCACCAAAACAAGGGACTGTCATTCACTCAACCCCCTGCCACCCAAACCCTAACTACAGACACATCAGACTATGCTTGGGGAGCCCACCTGGCAGGGAGATGCATTCAGGGAAAATGGAGCCCAAAACAAATGCATCTGCATATCAACCAGAAAGAGATGCTAGCTGTTCAGAATGATCGGACAGTCTTCAAGGACTTACTTCATCAAGGACAACTACTGATAAAGACGGACAACACCACAGTTATATGGTACATAAACAAGCAGGGGGGTACACATTCCTACCCCCTTTGCAGACTAGGCATGGCATTTTGGAACACAGATTTGACTTACCAAATACATCTTCAAGCTCAGTTCCTGCTAGGAAAACAAAATACTCTGGCAGACGACCTAAGCAGACATCTTATGGACCCGCACGAATGGAAACTGGATCCACAAATCCTTCAGCATGTTAACACAGAAATGGGGGAGCCCAGACATAGATCTATTTGCCGCTCCCCAAAATTATCAGCTGGACAAATTCTGCACAAGAACTTATCACAGAAAAGCTTGGAAAGTGGATGCCCTGTCCTTCAGTTGGAAAAACCTATCAGTCTATGCCTTTTCCCCTGTGCTTCTTGTCTCCAAGGTCTTACTAAAAGTCAGACAGGAAAAACCAAAAATGATCCTAGTTGCTCCAGACTGGCCTCGCCAGCACTAGTACCCAATTCTAAGGAGTATGTCTCAACTTCCTCCTTGGTACTTGCCTCAAATACCTCATCTACTGTCTCAGCAGAACAATCAAATTCTGCACACACAGCTCCAATCTCTGAACCTTGCAGCATGGCTAATCATTTAATTATTCAAACACCACCTCTCAGTAAATCCGTGATGGATGTCATTTTGGAATCCAGAAGGCCTAGTACTAGAAAATCTAATGCTGATAAATGGAAGAGATTCTGTGCTTGGAACCAAACACAAGGAACAGACACAGCAAAGCCCAATATTCCTCAGATTTCAAATATTTGACTGAGGTGCTTGACAAGGGGCTATCTTTTTCTTCAATAAAAATCCATGCCACTGCCATCTCGGCTCATTACAACATAGAACCTCCCCTCTTTTCTCATCCTCTGCTTAAACAGTATCTTAGAGGGGCCAAAATTTTAAGGTCTCCCAGAAGATCACCAACTCCTGCATGCGACCTCAACTTTGTGCTGGAAAAACTCACCCTGTCTCCTTTTGAACCAGCAGCTACTGTGGATATATAATTTCTATCTTGGAAAACAGCTTTCCTCTTGGCAGTCACTTCAGCAAGAAGGGTTTCAGAACTACAGGCTCTCAGAACTACAGGCTCTCATGGCTGTGGAGCCTTTTATTACGTTTTACCCGGACAGGGTGTCCCTCAGGACCAATCCTTCTTTCATGCCTAAGGTGGTATCCAGTGTGGCTCTGAACCAGACAATTCACCTGCCAACATTTTACCCAAATCCGCAGAACAAGGGGGAGTGGGTTCTGCATTCATTGGATGTACACAGACAACTAAAATTCTACTTAAACAGGACCAAATCTCTAAGGAAGTCTGAGCAACTACTGGTAGCATTTGCTGCAGGGTCAGAGGGGAAGGCTATATCAAAGGAGACTATTTCTAAGTGGATAAGCCACTGCATTTGTTTCTGCTACTTGCACCATGGTAAACCTTTGCCCAAGGGGATCAGGTCACATACCACCAGGGCTGCCTCTACCTCAGCAGCTTTTCTCAGAGGGGTTCCAACCAAAGACATTCTAGAGGCTGCTACTTGGAGGTCTCTTCATAACTTCACAAAGCATTATCATTTGCCTTTCTTCTCCAAATCCAGGGCAGGCTTTGCCACTGCAGTTCTGCCGGGCCTTATAGCCGCTCCTAATGCTATTTAGTTCCATCCTCCCATCCATAGCTTTCGGATTCTACCCAAATGTAATGACTGCAACAGTGAAACACTAAGAATATAGTACAGTTATGTACACTTACCATAAATGTAGATGTTAGAGTGTATTCACTGTTGCAGTCCGGGTTACCCACCCGCCATCCCCCTTTTCTATAATTTTTCTTTCCTTCACTATATACTAAAGACTTTGTGGTGTATTTGCTTTTAGATGAAGGTAAAGTTTATGTTGCTAAAGGTGCATTTTCATATATTTCTGTTTATTTATATATAATATGTATTTTTTGCTCCCCATTTGGGGGGCATCTGACATCTGGGGCAAGAAAAACTGAATAAAATGGCATTGGCTGTGTGTTTTATACCCCTGACGACCTGACGTCATGGAAGAGGAGACAGCAACTGACGCAGGATCCAAGACTTTGTTATTCAGGTCGACTGAGGGCAACTTGCCAGCAGATTACCCAAATGTAATGACTGCAACAGTGAATACACTCGAACATCTACATTTATGGTAAGTGTACACAACTGTACTTTCCAGCAGTACCCCTTTTCCTGCTGATTTAATGTTGCCTGCTAATACCACACAAGTCGTCCCCCAGACAGACAGCAGTTGTAATGATGTTGAGCCATTGGTGGGTGCCTTTCTGTGAACTATTTTCATTTAGGACCAATACCAGATACAGCGGCTTCTTTTTCCCTAACTCTTCCATAGAGGCAGACACCACAGGATGCTTTAGTCTATCACTGCCCACCGAGACTGATGTATACATTTCCCCCTTTACTTCGGATTACGCGATATCTGCACAAAGCCAAACAGCACAGGGCAAAAGTCATTTTCATAACCCCTTTTTGGTCACGGTAAGTATGGTGTTTCATGGCAGAGAAACTCTCCTGCTCAAACCTAATGAAGAGATATTTGTTCCTTTCCTGCTGAAGGCCTAATCCAGGCCTCCATTCCCTCAAACTAACGGCATGGCTTTTTCGTTTATTTTAGTTGCCAGATTCACAGCATAATAGGCTGAGGTAGTCCTAAATTCATTACAGTAGCCCAAAAAAAAACACTAGTATGAAAGCCAGCAAGGGAAACAGCATAATTTTCTATATAGGCAACCCACCAAGAAGTATATCCTTTGCCTTTTCTACATGTAGTTCTGCAATTTTTTGATATGTTAGGTAATAGATCCAGCTGCTCAGCCTTCATTGTTCATTTAGCAGCAATGTCCATCTTTCGTCAAGTTCTCAGTGCCTCAACTCTTGCATCCCTGAAGGTATGCAAGACCTTTCTTAGAGGCACTTTCTTATTTCAGCCTTCTTTTAGAGATCCTTTTCCTCCATGGGATCTGAATTATGTTCTAGAAAAATTCTGTGCTTCCTTTTGAACATGGCTCTCAAATTGATATAATTTATTTTTTTTTATGTGTAAAACCTTAGTTTGGTGGCCATTATTTCTGCAAGAAGAGTTGCTGACCTACAGGCACTATCATCACAATCACCGTAATGTGCGTTTCTCAGAGTTACAGTTTGCTTAAGAACTAAACATCACGTATGCTTAAGGTAACCTTTGATATAAACTTAATTGGTCTGTCAGTGTAGCAGACTTTTTTTTTCACTTAGTTCTCATTAAAGGTGAATACATGTTATATTGTCTGGATGTTCACAGACTGTTATGGTTCATCCTGTATACAGCCAAAGATTTCAGGAACGTTGTTGCTCTGGCAAAACTAATCCAAAAAGTTTTTAAGGTCTGTCTGTCTGGGTAGCTATGCAGTATAACTCCCAACAAACCTTTGACAGGCAGACCAGAAGCTGATTCCCCAAGTGCTATCTCAAGTTCTGTAGTATGCTTACTGAAGTCTTCTGTGGATATTTGTGCTACAAGGTCATTGCCTTCACTACATATTTGTGCAGGACACGGTAAGTTAGTGTGATCTCTATATCTAGGTCAGCCATTGGAGTACTGATTCTTTGTGTTATTCTGCCATAAATCTGGCCAGGTAGTACCTGGAGATTGTGTCCTAACATATTGAAGTAAACAGACTGGATTACATAAGATAATTGTATACTTAGATTGCCATTAAGTCTTCAGGGTCCACATCCCTCCACTTAAACTTTCCCATTTTCTCCCAATCAAATAAAAAAAAAAGTCGCCCAAGTAGAATGTTTCCAAAAAACAGGTATTCTAAATAGACGCGCAAACAGTATTTATTTTTATTTTTTTATTTTATTTTATTTTTATTTCATTTTACATTTGTTGACCAGGAAAGTCCGACTAGGTTCCACAGATCCTGTTTTCAGCGGAGGCCCGGGGAGAAATGCTCCAGATGCATGTTTTTAGAAAAAAAAAATGAAAACAGTAAATTCAGTTCACAAACTTTTACTACACAGCTTTCACTTAAATGCTTTTTCAGGTGTTGACATACTTTTCAAAAAAGGAGACCACCTTATTCATTTAAAATCACATGATCTGATGTCAGTTACTTAACCCCCTTGATTTCAAAATAGGCTTAATGCTTACTTTATTTTTAAGATCTGGATTTTGATCAGCCCTAAAATTACGTATTCATAATTCATCTGTTATTGTCACAATATCTTCCTTTCTTATATTTTGACTAATAATCTCTAAAACAGTAAATTCAAAATAATCAGCAACTTCTTCACAGATGTGTTTAAGAAGGACATTTGTATTCACTTTCTTATTTATTTCTGATACATGGTCACTAATTTTGACTTTCATTTTCCTATTAGTTTTTCATACATTTTTATTATTCCTGTAACTTCTGTAGTTTGCCTGTTTACATCTTTCTTCCTTTTTGAAATGTCTCAGAATAACTCCTCTGAATTGGGTCTGCTGCTTTTCAAAATCTTCTCTGATATAAAAGGTGGGAAATGAGCTGTTGGTAGAGTTATGGTGCTAACTACAAACTGGACACTGCAATCACTTTGATAAAAGATGGTCTGCAAAAAATGTACTTGATGTTCTTCATCTCACATTGCTGCAGTCCTTACACTTGGGTAGTCCGCTGTCCTCGGTCGGCCCGAATATCAAAGTATAAGGCTGATGTCGGTCAAGGCGCATTAGACTGACATCAGGACGTCAGGGTACAAATGCGCATGACCGACGTCATATACTCAGTCTTTTTTGCCGCATGGTCCAATGCAGAAGCAGCGTTGCAAGTGCCGTTCGGCGTTCTGAAATTTTTCGAATTCGGAGTTTCAGACCGAGTCAAAGTTGGCTAAGTACCCGTTAGAATATTTTAGTTTTTTCTTGCTTCAGTGGTTTACCGGATGTCAGAAAAAGTGAATAACTGTATTTCTTGTGGGAAACGGATACCGCATAGAGATTATCATACTTTGTGTATTCCTTGTTTAGGGCCTGAGCACGACGTTGTTGGGTGTCGCTTTTGTGCTAGATTCAATAAGCGCACTATTAAGAGAAGGTTAGATTGTGCCAGGTTAGTCTTGAAGCGGTGCAATTATAATATGCCGTCGGATGCTCCGGCCCGCTTCTTGAAGAAGCGCAAGGACAAAGCAGCTAAGCCCAGCCAAGAAGAGTCGTCCGGACGCCGGTTCTTTAGAGGTGTCGGTGGAGCCGGGGGTTCCGCCGGAGGTTTCTCTGGAGTCCCAGGGGGAGACTTTGTTATTGCAGGATGTGGCCTCTCAGGAGGCAGGTCAGGCTGAAGGGGCCTCTCAGGTTACTGTACTCCCCTCCCTTCCTAGGGTGGTTAGGCCTTCTCCTTCTGTTTCCAAGGCTTCTCCCAGAGGCAGGCCAGGTTTAGCTTCAGTTGGTGTCACTCCTAGATGTCCTTCATGGATGCATCTGCAGTCATAACAAGTGGGTTGTCCTGTCGTCAGGCAGCCCTGCAGTCGGCCGGATTCCAAAGTCCGGGTCCGGCTTCGGCTGATGTCGCACTCCACCCGACGTCATCTCTGTTGGTCTTCGGGTATAAAAGCATCAGCCGACGCCATTTTCCTCAGTCTTTCTTGCCGTGGCGCCAAGCAGAAGCTGTTCGCAAGTGCCGGTCGGTCGGATCCAGAGATTACTTCTACCGAATACTACTTCGAAGACTTCTAAAGCTAAGTACCCCGTTGGGGACTCTTTCTTGCCTCAGCCGATGTCAGAAAAAGTTAACAATTGTTTAACCTGTGGGAAACAAATACCTCATAAAGATTTCCACTCTTACTGTCTGCCTTGTTTAGGCCCAGCCCACGACGTAGCAGCCTGTACGCCTGTGCCTCTTTCAACCGACGAACGCTTAGGCGTCGGTCGGAGTTTGCAGAACAGTTTTTCGGTTCTGATTTTGCGTACATTATGCCGTCGGATCCTCCGAATACCCCCAAAAACGCAAAGATAAAGACCGACACTCGCGTCCGCGGTTTCGGCGAAACCACGGTAAAGCAAACCATGAGTGTCTCGGTTTCGGCCGAAACCGAGAAAACTGCTCAAATTACAGCTGAACCTATTCTTACAACTGAGGGCCCTGCTACAACTCTTGAATCGACCTCAGAAATTTTACCCACTACGGTGGTTGACTTATCAGACACCATCCCTTGGATGTCTCTACCCCAGCACGTGGTGCTGCTAGGCCTCCAGCTGCCATGTCCATTAAGGCCTTCGCCAGGGCTAAAGCAGCCAAGACTACTAAAACAGTGCCTGTTAAACCCCCCACATCCAGGCCCTCTTCTAGTTCTCAAATGCTTTCTTTGGCAGAAGATTTAATTTCTTTAATTAGAGGATCTCAATCTCACCCAGACAGGGCCTCTCAGCCCCCAGAGAAGAGACCTAGGGCAGAGCCCCCTGAGCCAGTGTCTTCTGATGATTCTGCTGATGAATCAGACATAACTGACGAGCGTGAGGCTCCCTTCTCCAATTTTGAAGATTCTGATGCTGAAGAATCCATTCCAGCTGCTTCCCCACCAGAAGAATTCTCCTTTGGGGAAACCTTGCATGCCATGCGAGAACAGTTCCAATGGCAGCAACAGGATTTTTCAGACTCCAGAAAAAGACTTAGGACCTTTCTGCACCTCCCACAGCACAGGCCCTTAGCTATACCTCCTGTTCTCTCTGTGGTGGATGATGCTTTCAATGATGTTTGCTCCGCTCCAGATTCTTTACCCCAGCCCCTGCCAAACCAGACAGATTTTACAGGGTGCCAGATACTCATCACCACCTTTACAAGGCCCCACTTGCAGACCCAGAAACTATATCCCAGGGTCCCAAGGCAGTAGCAGCGACCACAGCTAAAACCCTATTCCTTCTGAAAGGGAAGCAAGGTCACTAGACAGATGGGGTAAAAGGTCTACACTTCAGCTACTCTCTCAGCTAGAGCTTTAAACTGTCAGTTTCACATGATACAATACCAAGAGTTTATGCTTGATCAGTTAACTAAAAACTAACCACTGATGAATCTCTTGATAAGAAATATGTATTAGAGATGGTAAATAACATACAACAGGTTAGCAACCATTCCTTAAAATGTGGCTATGATGCACTGGAGGCTTCATTTAGATCAGCCATGACAGGCACAGTGATCAGAAGGCATGCATGGCTAAAGGAACAAGCTTTACCGGATCATGTTAAAGCTAAGTTGCTAGATACTCCTATGGACAAGACAAGTTTGTTTGGTACACCTGCCCAGCAGGTTATGAAGAAAATGGAAGAAAAGGCAAAATCTGTTCAAACTGTTAAAGATTTCTTGCAGGTTCAACCCCCAAGGTTTAGCAGGAACTGGCCTGCCAAAAATTGGTCCTTTCCTGACTCCACAAAATTTCAAAGGGGCAGGAATAGACGTTCCAGAGGCAGAAACCAATCCAGAGGAGGTGCCTACAGAGGACGACAGTGGCAAGGTAACAACAGAGGCACAGACACAGCCACTGCCACTACATCAGCACAACCACAGTGACTTAATCCTAAATCCGCCTACCAGGGAACAAATAGCAGCTCCTCTAGGCGGAAAGTTAACCTTATTTTCAAAGAACTGGCACTACATAACAAAAGACAAGTGGATTTTACAAACCATAGATCAAGGTTACCGGTTTCACTTCCACACTTTACCAATCAAAAGAGGAATGCCAAATCTACCTCCAAATCAAAAAACAGAGGCTCTACGCCAGATAATGGAGTTAGCAAACATGAGAGCTGTGGAAAGAGTGCCAACAGCAGAACAAGGAAAGGGGTTCTACTCCAGACTATTCCTAGTTCCAAGAAAGGAAAAAAGTTGGAGACCAATTCTCGACCTGTCCACCTTAAATACATACATCATTGTCCCAAAATTCAAAATGCTGACCCTACAGCAACTTCTTCCCATGCTGGGCAAGGAGTCTTGGCTGGTAACTCTAGATCTCAAGGAGGCATACCTGCACGTCCCCATTCGACCAATCTGCAGAAGATACCTCAGATTTCTTGCAGGATCAGAGCACTATCTATTCTCAGCATTGCCCTTTGGCTTATCTACTCGCCCAGAGTATTCACAAAATGCCTGGCATCAGTAATCGCCATTGCAGACTACAGGGAATTCAAATTTACCCATACCTGGGCGACTGCCTGCTACAAGGGACAACAAAAGCAAGCTGACAACAGATTTACAAAGGGTCATTTACTTGCTACAAGGACTGGGATACACAGTCAATTTACAAAAGTCAAGGCTGATACCATCCCAAACAAGGACATTCTTGGGCGAATTGGACACAGTACAACAAATGGCATTCCTGACTACAGAAAAACAAAAGAACTTCCTCTTTACTTCTTGGCACTAACAAAACTGAACAAGTTAACAGCAAGAAAAGTTCTGCAGGCCTTGGGCTTCATGGCATCATGCATAATCTTGGTCCCATTTGCCAGACTACATATGAGGAAACTACAGTGGTACCTAAAGAATTTATGGTCCCAACACAGACACAGTCTAGAAACAGAAATCCCACTAATTCCATGCTTAAAACAGGAGTTCCTATGGTGGGCTCAGGCATGCCAGTCAAACCCAGGCCTACCCTTTCGCAGATGTCAACCAAGCCAGACCATCACAACAGACGCTTCAGACCTAGGATGGGGGCCCACATGCTGGACAAATGCGTGCAAGGATTGTGGACACAGGATCAACTTCACCTGCACATCAATCTAAAAGAAATGCTGGCAGTAAAACTGGCAATCCAAAAGTTCAAACCATTTCTCAAAGAGGGCCAGTTGATGATAAGGACAGACAACACCACAGTCATGTGGTACATCAACAAACAGGGAGGCACTCATTCATACCCCCTATGCAGAATGACCTTGGAGCTGTGGACCCTGGCACTCAGCTACAACATTCAGTTACAGGCAATATTTGTACCGGGGAAAGACAATACTCTAGCAGACATATTAAGCAGAACCACTTCGGATGCCCACGAATGGAAGCTGCACCGGACATCTTCAAGACCATCTCGAAGAAATGGGGAATGCCACAGATAGACCTATTCGCATCACCTCTCAATCACCAGCTCAGAAAATTCTGCACAAGGACATTCCACCCACTAGCATGGAAAGTGGACTCACTCTCCTTCAACTGGAAAGGCCTAACAGCATATGCATTCCCACCTCTTCCTTTGATACACAAGGTACTACTAAAAATCAAGGAAGAACGTCCAAGGATAATCCTGATAGCTCCAAACTGGCCAAGACAACACTGGTACCCACTACTGAAGAGCATGTCTCGGAACAATATGTGGCCAATACCCATGATGCCTTTGATGTTAACTCAGAACAACTACAGCATCATACATCCAAACCTAAAAACGCTGCAACTGACTGCATGGAACATCACATAGCAGCAGCTAATCCAGAACTTTCCCAAAGAGTTAAAGACATTATTCTTGAAGCACGCAGACCTTCAACAAGAAGGAACTATGCTGGAAAATGGAAAAGGTTTGTCATTTGGAGTACGGAAAGAGGAAAAGATGTGTCAAACATAGATATGCCTAACATTCTGGAGTATCTGGCGAACTTCTTCATTCAGGCCTGTCCTACTCCTCCATCAAGATACATGCATCAGCTATTTCAGCAGAATACAGCTTTGATCCACCTGTTTTTACGCACCCTTTGCTCAGGCAGTTCCTCAGAGGAATCAAGAATGTAAAACCTCCAAGGAAACCACCATTACCAGCTTGGGATTTAAACTTTGTGCTAGAAAAGTTGACACTATCACCCTTTGAACCAGCAGCAACAGCAGACCTACAACACCTGTCATGGAAAACTGCTTTCCTACTGGCAATTACTTCAGCAAGGAGGGTTTCAGAACTACAGGCCTTAATGGCAGTGCAACCCTTCCTAATCTTCCACCAAGATAGAGTGTCCATGAGGACTAATCCTACATTTATGCCCAAGGTGGTATCCAGAGTGTCTTTAAACCAGGCAATCCACCTACCTACCTTCTTTCCCAACCCACAAAACAGAGGGAAAGAATACTGCATACCTTGGATGTACATAGACAGCTACGCTACTACTTGGACAGAACAAAAATAGCAGAAAGACTGACCAACTTTTTGTAGCCTATGCAACAGGAAGGGAAGGAAAAGCTATTTCCAAACAGACAATCTCCAAATGGATAGGAAATTGCATACGATACTGTTACTCCTTCCATGGAAAACCAATTCCACAGAACATAAGACCTCATTCTACAAGGGCAACAGCCACTACCACAGCCTTCTTACGAGGAGTGGCAACCAAAGACATTATTGAGGCGGCTACTTGGACCTCCGTGCATACATTTGCCAAGCATTATAATTTGCCTCTATATTCCAGATCCCGAGCAGGGTTTGCCACTGCTGTACTGCAAGGGATCCTAAACACACCATAATCTACTTTTATCCTCCTCCCTAGTTGGCTATGGTATTCTACCCACTTGTTATGACTGCAGATGCATCCATGAAGGACATAGTACAGTTTTGTACCTACCATAAATGTAGATGTCCGAACTGGATAGCATCTGCAGTCAGGATTACCTCCCTCCTTCCCTCTGTGGTACTCCTAGGGTGTTTACCCTCCTAATAGCTAGCTGTTGGGGAGTCTTTTATGGTGTATTTGTTTGTATATATGTACATATATGCTTATTGCTGTGTTTACCTCTATCTATTTGGAAACATTGGCATCTATCCAAATTTTTAGCCTGCAAGAGGGCTACTGGCATCTGGGGCAAGAAACACTGAGGAAAATGGCGTCGGCTGATGCTTTTATACCAAGACCAACAGAGATGACGTCGGGTGGAGGCGACATCAGCGAAGCGGACCCGACTTTGGAATCCGGCCGACTGCAGGGCTGCC
This sequence comes from Protopterus annectens, assembly GCF_019279795.1. NCBI lineage: Eukaryota > Metazoa > Chordata > Ceratodontiformes > Protopteridae > Protopterus > Protopterus annectens. The sequence continues at coordinate 877,984,728 of NC_056745.1, forward strand.
TGACGACAGGACAACCCACTTGTTATGACTGCAGATGCTATCCAGTTCGGACATCTACATTTATGGTAGGTACAAAACTGTACTTTCTTCAGGATCTGTGCCCAAGAAGCATATGCTTAAAATGGCAGAAGATTTGATTACTTTGATTAGAGGTTCTTTGCCCCCTCCTGATAAGAGACCTAGGGTGGAACCTGAGTTGGGGAGTTTTGAGCAGGCTTCGGATGTTTCAGAGTCTTCGGCTGAAGACTTGCAGGAGTATTCTCCTTATTCTGATTCTGATGTGGATGATTCTACTCCTTCTGCTTCTCCTCCTGAGGATTTTTCTTTTTCAGAGACTCTTCATTCCATGAGGGAGCATTTTAAGTGGGAAGGTCAGGACTTCTCTGATTCCAGGAAAAGGCTTAGGAATTTTGTTTTACCCCAGCATAGGCCTTTGGCTATACCTCCTGTTCTGGATGTTGTGGAAGATGTGTTTGCAGAGGCTTCTCTTAATCCTGATTCTTTGCCTCCTGCTCCTGTTAAACCGGATAGGTATTACAGGGTGCCTGAAGCTCATAAGTATCTTTTTAAGAGTCCTAGGGCGGACCCAGAAACTGTTAGTCAGGGGCCTAAGGGTGTTAAGGCTTCTGTTGTTAAAAATCCGGTTCCTCCAGATAAAGAGGCCAGGGCTTTGGATAGATGGGGAAAGAAAGTCTATACTTCTTCCACCCTTGCTTTGAGGGCTTTGAATTGCCAGTTTCACATGTTGAAATACCAAAACTATCTACTTTCTCAATTGAAGTCTAAGGTAGATGCTCTGGCGGAAGGTATTGAGTGTAAAGAGTTACAAGATTTAGTACATGTTTCTGAACAGGTGGGTAAGCATTCTTTGCAATGTGGTTTTGATGCTGTACAGGCCTCGTCTAGGGTGGCTGCCACTGGGTCAGTTCTTCGCAGGCACGCCTGGCTGAGGGATCAGAATTTATCTGACCATGTTAAGACAAGGATTTTAGATGCTCCTTTACAATCTGATGTGTTGTTTGGTTCACCTGTTGAGGCAGTCTTAAAGAAAATGGAAGACAAGGCTAAGTCTATGCAGACTGTTAAAGATTTTTGCAGGTTCAGCCTCGAAGTTTAGTAGAAATTGGCCTACCAAGGGGTGGACATATCCTTCTTATGATTCCCAGTCTAGGGGTAGATCTAGACGTGGTAGGGGCAGAGCTCAGGGCTCTTTCAGGCCTAGAACAGGGAGTTCACCTGCACAGTCTTGGTGAGGGCAGGGGTCAGTCCTTTCGTAAACAGACCCAATGACCTACCTTTTCAGCTGCCAGAGCCTTCTCGTCTGGCAGCACCTTTGGGAGGAAGGTTGGCACTTTTCAAGGAAAATTGGAGTTTAATTACCCAAGACAGATGGGTATTGGATATCATACACCAAGGTTACAGGTTTTATTTCCATACCTTGCCTCCTTTCAAAGGCATGCCAGACGTTCCTCCTCAGCAAAGAATAGAGGCTCACAAACAAATTTCTCTGTTACTTCAAATAGGGGCCATACAGCCAGTCCCTATGCCAGAAGTGGGCCTAGGATTTTATTCTCGCCTGTTCCTAGTACCAAAGAAGGGGAACACGTGGAGACCAATTTTGGATTTATCTATCCTCAACACTTATCTGGACATTCCCAAGTTCAAAATGTTGACGTTACAACAGCTTTTACCTCTGCTGGGCAAAGATCATTGGATGGTGACTTTGGATCTCAAGGAGGCTTACCTTCATGTTCCTATCAGACTGAGTTGCAGGAAGTATCTGCGTTTTCGGGCTGGGACTTCTCATTATCAGTTCTCTGCATTGCCCTTTGGCTTATCTACTGCCCAGAGTGTTCACGAAAGTTCTGGCTCCAGTGATAGCTTTCTTCAGGCTAAAAGGAATACAGATCTATCCTTATTTGGACGATTGCCTGATTCTGGCTCAAGGAAGGGACGAGCTTCTTCATCATTTGGAATATGTGATAGCAGTGCTAAGATGCCTGGGGTATTCTGTGAACGAAATTAAGTCCAGTCTAGTACCCTCTCAGGACATGTGCTTTCTGGGTGTAAGACTGAATACAGCATCCCAGATGGCCTTTTTGACCCCGGACAAACAAAAGAATCTTTCCCTTTACTTTCATCAATTGTCTCATCAGTCCAGGCTGACTGCAAGGACAGTCCTTCAAGCCTTGGGGTTCATGGCATCTTGTATTCTGGTGCTTCCCAATGCCAAACTGCATATGAGGAAGCTACAATGGTATCTCAAAATGTATGGACACAGCACTGCCAGGATCTGGACACTGTCATTCAAATAATACCTTGCATTCAAAAGGAATTTTTGTGGTGGGCTCAGGAATGTCACCTAAACAAGGGACTCTCTGTGACCCGGCCAGAGGCGAGTCAGATTCTAACGACAGATGCCTCAGACAAAGCTTGGGGAGCTCATCTAAATGGAAAGTGGATACAAGACAAGTGGCCTGCCAGACTACAACATCTACATATCAACTTGAAGGAGATGTTAGCAGTCCAGTTTGCATTAATAGCTTTCAAGGATTTACTTCTTCCAGGGCAGGTGTTGATTCTAACAGACAACACAACTGTCATGTGGTACATCAACAAGCAAGGGGAACACATTCTTATCCTCTATGCAGGCAAGCAATGATTTTGTGGGAGACTGCTCTCAGTTTACAGCTAAATCTTCAGGCAAGGTTTCTGCCGGGAGCACAGAATTCCTTAGCAGATGTGTTGAGCAGACGAATTATGGATCCCCACGAGTGGAAATTGGATCCTCATGTATTTCAGAAATTGACAGTGTCATGGGGAACTCCAGACATAGATCTGTTCGCTTCTCCACTAAACCACCAGCTGCCAAAGTTTTGCACGAAAAGGTTTCATCCCACAGCTTGGAAAGTGGATGCTCTTTCTTTCAATTGGAGCAATCTTCATTTGTATGCCTTTCCACCTCTGCCTCTCCTCCCAAAGGTACTTCTAAAGGTCAGACAGGACAAGCCAAGGATGATTTTAATAGCTCCAGATTGGCCTCGACAGCACTGGTACCTATTACTGAGAAGTCTGGTGCGGGAGCCTCCATGGCCTTTGCCTTCGATTCCACACCTGTTGTCTCAGGAGGACAGTCATTTGCTCAATGTCAAACTTCACTCTCTTCACCTAACAGCCTGGCATATTCTGTTTTGAACCATAAAGGGTCTCAACTTCCACAGCAAGTTTTGAATGTCATTTTGGAAGCTAGACGGCCTAGTACAAGGAAAGTGTACGCAGATAAATGGAAGAGATTTTTATTTTGGAGTGCAGCAAAGGATTTTGATGTTTCTGAGCCTAATTTAAGTGTGGCTCTTCAATATCTTACTGAGTTACTGGACAAAGGTTTGTCCTTCTCTTCTATTAAGGTTCATGCTGCAGCAATTTCGGCTCACTATGACTGTGACCCACCATTGTTTTCTCATCCTTTATTCAAGCAATTTCTTAGAGGGGCAAAGAATATAAGACCCCACGTAGAGCTCCTACTCCTGCTTGGGATCTCAATTTTGTGTTGGAGAAACTCACTCTACAACCTTTTGAGCCTGCAGCTACTACTGAGTTGAAATATTTATCATGGAAGACTGCTTTTTTGTTGGCCATTACCTCTGCAAGAAGGGTTTCTGAATTGCAGGCCCTTATGGCGGTTGAGCCTTTCTTAATTTTCCATAAGGATAGGGTATCTTTGCGTACTAATCCTTCCTTTATGCCTAAAGTGGTTTCTAGTGTGGCTTTAAACCAAACTATTCATTTGCCTACTTTTTATGCAAATCCCCAAAATAAAGGGGAAAAGATTTTGCACACTTTAGATGTACACAGGCAGTTGCGATATTATTTGAGCAGAACTAAAGGGTTCAGGCAGTCTCAGCAGTTATTTGTTTCTTTTGCTTTGAGTTCTCAGGGCAAGCCTGTGTCAAAACAAACTATTTCTAAGTGGATTGGGTTTTGCATTGCTTTCTGTTATTCCCATCATGGCAAGGAGATTCCAGCTGGGATTAGGCCTCATTCCACTAGGGCTACTGCCACTTCGACAGCCTTTTAAGGGGTGGCAACTAAAGATATTTTGGAGGCAGCTACTTGGAGTTCAGTGCATACTTTCTCTAAGCATTATCACCTTCCACTTTACTCTAAATCTAGGGCTCGTTTTGCCACTGCTGTTTTACAGGGCATTTTGGCAGCTCCTGCTTCTTTATAGTTTTGCCATCCTCCCTTATCTCTGCTTTGGGATTCTACCCAAGTGTAAGGACTGCAGCAATGTGAGATGAAGAACATAGTACAGTTTTGTACCTACCATAAACGTAGATGTTCGAAGATCCACATTGCTGCAGTCCAATTTACCCTCCCTCCTTCCCCTCTGTAGTTAGAGGCGGTTGTGTGGGTTGGGTTGTAAATATTGTGTATATTGTATATATATTGTACATATTATTAGTGCAAGGGTGGTTGGTTGGTTGTTTGCTGTCTTTTGGTTTTGACCTTTCTTTGTAGGGTCTTCTGACATCTGGGGCAAGAAAAGACTGAGGATATGACGTCGGTCATGCGCATTTGTACCCTGACGTCCTGATGTCAGTCTAATGCGCCTTGACCGACGTCAGCCTTATACTTTGATATTCGGGCCGACCGAGGACAGCGGACTACCCAAGTGTAAGGACTGCAGCAATGTGGATCTTCGAACATCTACATTTATGGTAGGTCCAAAACTGCACTTTATAATGAGCTCACATTTAATGATGGTAAATATAGCATCATGAGACTTGGCAGATCGCAAAAAATGCTCAAATCGTAAAACACTATCATTTTTAAGTATCTTGGGATAATGGTGCTGACCATTTTAAACTTTGATCAGTATACGTGTACCAAATCCAAAAAAAGCATATTCTGTAGCCCATTTAATTCTAAAGGCCATGTCTTGTTGCTTTAGAGATCAGTTGAACCCCAGTATCTCTTGTTGATGTGATGCATTGTTGAAGACGACGTTGCATTTTGTAGCCTTCAATTCAGTTACCTGAAACGTTGAAAAGAATTTAAAACTTAGGATTGGAGAAGCTAAGCATTTCAGAAAGGCCACAGGAGTTATTTTATTCTATTTCTTATACAGTGGCTATAAAAAGTTTACACACCCCTGTTAAAATACCAGGTTTTTGGGATATAAAAAAATGAGACCACACTAAATCATTTCAAAACTTTTCCCACTTTTAATGTGACCTATAACTTGTACAATTCAATTGAAAAACAAACAAATCCATTAGGGGAAAAAATATAAAAAATAAAAAACGTACAATAAGCTGGTTGCATAAGTGTGCACACCCTTAAACTAATACTTTGTTGAAGCACTTTTTGATTTAATTACAGCATTTAGTCTTGGGCAGGAGTCTTATCAGCATGGCACATCTTGACTTGGCAATATTTGCCTACTCTTCCTTGCAAAAGCGCTCCAAATTGTCAGATTGCTAGGGCATCTCTTGTGCACAGCCCTCTTCTTGTCACCCCACAGATTTTGTATTGGATTTAGGTCTGGGCTCTGGCAAGGCTATTCCAAAATTTTAAATCTGATGTTAATCTTCTTTCCATTCATCATGATGGGTTCAGTTCCAAGCCCTTGGAACTGAGTCAGCCTATTACCAAGCTTGCGCTAGTCAAAAAAACTCTCGAGCTAAGTCCCTACCCAGAATGCCCTTCTCCATGTTACCTCAGATCTCGTTTGCTGCGTAGCCGTAAAGCTGCATTTCAGCCAAGCTCTCAGCCAAGTGAAAACTTTTTGATATTTGTGTAAAAAAATTTTTGGATATCTTCATATTTTATTAAGCGATTAGTATTTTTAGTGTCGTTTCTTCTGTCTAACCTTGTTCTTTCCTTTCTACCCATTCTTACCATTGGTAAACTTTCAATTTGAAGTTGTTAAATCTTGCCGTTTATTCTCACTGATGGGTTCGGAGCCGATCCTCTCCTCCGACACGGTCTATTGCAAAAGCTCAAGGTTTGCCAGTAGCTCGAGACCAAGCCTCTTATCCCACAATGCACTGCTGGAATTACCTCAGATCTAGTTTGCTGCGGCAAGAGATCTCGGTGATCCAGTCAGCTCGGACCATATTTTGCTTAAATCGCAAGTTTAAAAATTTCTTTCTCCTTCTTTTTTATATATATAATTCGCTATCTAGGGTGTATGTGTTTCACGTTAAAATACTGTAGTTTTACGTAGGTTAGATTGTAGTAGGTAGTGCCCTGTGTTGGCTTAATTTCTTAGAGTGTTGTTCCTTTTGTTAGCCCTATTTAGATTTAACAAATTTCTTCTTGTTATTAGTACTTTTTTAGTGTGGGCCTAGTTAGCCCTGTATTTAACCTCTGCAAGTTAATTCTGTGGTGTGCCTGTTTCAAACTTTGATTACTCTTGGAACATGTTGGATGAGAGGGAGAAGTCACATCCCAAATTGGGGTTTAAGAAATGTCCAAATTGTGGACAGAAAATGTCCGTCACTGACTGGCATGTCCAATGTGTTTACTGTCTGGGGGTTAAACACCTCCAAGATTCTTGCATTATTTGCCACTCTTTTTCCTCTAGGGTACTCCTAGAAGGAGAAAACTTATTGATGGGGGGTTGCTGCAGCATACTTTCTCTGAGGCATTTGGTAGCCAGGAGGGTGCTAACACTTCCTCAAAATCATCTAAATCTTCTGGAGATTCTAAAGTTTCTAAGAAGGCAAAAAGAATGGAGGGTACAGGGTCATCTGTTCCACAGTCCTCGGAACTGAGTGTCCCTTTGGTTCGGAGCCAGCTCCCAGTCTTGGAGCTGGTCTCTGAAGTTCCCTCATCTCCTCTGCTCTAGTCAGCACCTTTGGTGCATTCCTCGAAGTCTTCGGTCAGCCTCTCTGATATGGATTGGCTAGTGCAGAAGCTTCTACGGGCACCAGGACTTGCTAAATTCTTGTCGGCCCCGACCCTTTCGTCGGAGCCGAAGACCATTGAACCGGACTTAACTACTCCTCCTCCGAGCCGTACTGGACTCTCGGAGACAAAGGAGCCCGTACCGGTAGTTGTTGAACCTATGGAACAGAGACCCGCACTGGTGTTATCGGTTCCATCTATTCGGACGTCCTCGGCACCGACCGAGGACGCTAGGAGCCAACACTCTCCTGTTTGGTCCGGGGAGGCTAGTCGGACTGATTTGTTGGTGCTGACTCTTCCTCTTGGGGCTTCGGCTCGGATGAGCTCGGCTCCTACCTCAGGCTCGGAGCCCATGGCTTTGGTGCGGGAGGATTGGACGGTCCCTCCAGATCCGTCTACCCCTTCTCGTCAGAGCCATGGTGCTTTAGATGCCATGAGGAGAGTCCTGTCTCCTAAGACATCATCGGTATCAGTTCGGGCTTCCTTCTCCCCTCAAGCACCTGTGTCCACTTCTACGTCTACCGGTCCCCCTAAGCGTAGAGACCCTGAGCCTCAAGTAGCCCCACAGGGCGCCCCCTGTTCTTCCGAGGCCTCGTCAGATCTCCCCACTGAGGAGGTACCCAGGAAGAGACTGTGCAAGAGGAGGCCCTTGGACTCCCCACAGGAGTCTTTGACATGCAACACTGACTTAGATGAGTCAGAAGGATCCCCTCGATCCCCCTCTGAGGATATCTCCTTTGCGGAGATATTAAAGATCCTAAGTCAGAGGGGCGATTGGCAGTCCAAAACCCCTACTAGGGACGAGTCAGTGCTCTTGAAGGCTTTTGGGTCTCAACCTTCCACTTCTTGGGTGTCTCCACCTTACGATGAGTTAATGGAGCTGATCTCTTGTAAGGCGTGGGAATCACTGGAGGCCATGGAACCTGTCCCTCGGAAGCCGAATAAGTTAATCTGCCCCAGTGGACAAAGCCTTTTTGACCAAAGGAGTGCCTGTTAATGCCATGGTGGTAGCTGCAGCCATTAAAAAGGAAGAGTCTGAAACATCCACATCTATCCTCGTAACAGAGATTCTAGGATCATGGATAGATAAGGGAAACGCATGTTTAGTTCAGCGACTTTTTCTCTGTGATCGCTGAACTATTTAACCCATTTCATGAGACTACAAAGAGATGATTCTCCATTCCTACCTGTTTTCTAAGTGGAACTGCAAATGCACTTTCCCCACCTAGCCTCCTCACTGTACATATTAACAGTAATGCTATTCAATTTCTTACTACTATCAACCTTGTTCATATCTACTTATTGTTACTGTTGTTCTGTGTATATATGTAAATACTGTAAATAGTTTGCTCTCCCTTTATTCTCTGCCATTACTAGACTCAGACTCTTTGTAATCTTTTAATCATCCATTTCAATATATGACTAATATGTTATGTAAACACCATTCCATTTATTGCCTCTGTATCACAAATTACTAGCATTCATACCATGTAGACTGACGGTTGCATCCTTATGTATCTGTACCTTGAATCTTATGTTAATTTTTATCTTTTGTATTTTGTTTTTATGTTTTTATCTTTGTATTTTGTAATGTGGAGCTTTTCTCCCCGGGCCTCCACTGAAAATGGGCTCCTGAGCCCAGTGGACCTCCTCGGTCATCAAACTGAAATAAATAAATAAGTAAATGATCTGAAACAGCTAGGAGATGCTCTCCAGAGTACGGTAGCTGCAGGGGTTGCCGACAAAGTCAACACACAGCTCGCTACCCTAAACTCTGTTGTGAACTCATCCATGCGTCTCATATCTTATGCAGCTGATGGTTCGAGTAGAGCCGCTAGTTCAGGCATTGCTCTACGGAGACAAGCCTGGATGCGTCTCTGTTCCTTTGCGGAGCCCTTTAAGTCTTCCTTTATCAACACCCCATTTGATGGCTCATCACTGTTTGGGCCTAAAGTAAAGGAAACTTTAACCAGGTGTGAGCAGGAAGGCAAGACCCTATCTGCCGTTGGAGTCCATTTTTCTACCCCTACTCGGCCCTACCACAAGGGCCGTAAGGGTGGAAAAATGTGGTTCCAAAAAGCACAGGGAGCCTTTCAGGACACACATGGAAAAACCCCCTCTAGAGGCAGAGGAGGGGGTTATAATGGAAGGCGCCACCCACGCGGCAGAGGGGGTCTGCAGCAACAGGGTGATAGAGGCCAGTTCTTTGGTCAGCCCTACCAGCGCTCTTGAAAGGAGGCCCGGCTGTCCGGTTCTGGAGGCAGTCGGGGGTCACTTATCTTTGTACCCAGAAGACTGGCTAAACATAACGTCAGATACGTGGGTACAAAGCATCATTTCCAGAGGATATTTCATACCATTCTCTTCCCCTCCCACTCCTGTAAACAGAATCCCAGATGTTCCACCCAGTCTCAGGGAACAAGCAATCGTAGAGGTCCACAAATTGCTAGAAAAAAGAGAGTCATCCAGCCAGTCTCAGCAGACCAAGTTGGATTCGGACCTTACTCAAGATTCTTTTTGGTACCAAAGAAAACAGAGGACTGGAGACCTATCTTGGACCTCAGCAGACTCAACCAATTCATAAAGAAAGAGAAGTTCCGAATGGTCATGTTTCAGTCCATTCTTCCCTTCCTAGGGAAAGGCGATTGGATGTGCTCCATAGATCTCAAGGACGCGTACTATCACATAAAGATGAACAGACGCTCCAGGGATCACCTGTGTTTCCGGCTGGGAGCCAATCATTACCAGTTTCGAGCCCTGCCCTTTGGTCTCACTACAGCCCCCAGAGTGTTCACCAAATGCATGGCAGTGGTCACGGCTCACCTGAGGATTCCAGGTGTTTCCATATCTAGACAATTGGGTCCTCACCGCTACCACCAGGCATCAATTGACTCAGGCAACACAATATACTCTGACACTCTGCCATCAATTAGGCATTACAATCAACTTCAAAAAGTCTGCCTTATAGCCATCGCAGCATACCGTTTTTATAGGAGCAGAGTTAGATACCTCAACCACCACTCTACGTCTTCCAATCGAAAGAGTCTCACTTCTTCGCCAACACGTCGACTCACTGGTGTCAAAGAACAAAACTACAGCAGCAGAGGTATTGAAGGTGCTAGGTTTGATGGCAGCGGCAATCCTGGCTGTACCACTCGCAAGGATGCATATGCGAATCCTTCAATGGCTCCTCTTCGCTCAGTGGTCTTACCAAAAGCTACCGATGCACCACATGATTCTCATCACAGATTCTTGCAAGAGAGACCTTTGGAGGTGGTTGACGTCTCTTCATACCACAATCGGAAGACCCTTTGTTCTCCCCACCCCCAGTAGTCACTGTGACCATGGACGCTTCCCTGATTGGGGGGGGGGGGCATTTTCAGGGAAAGACTGCCCAAGGCACATGGACAGATCGAGTCACATCTGCATATCAATGTTCTGGAGTTGAGAGCGGTATTTCAGGACTCTCTTCCTCTAGGGACAATTGCAATTCAGACGGACAACATGTCATTGGTCTGGTACTTGAACAAGCAAGGCGGAACCAAGTGTTACCCCCTTTGTCGAGAAGCCCTCAGGGTATGGCAGTGGGCTGTGTCGTCCCAGAGATTTCTGTTAGCAACGCACATCCCAGGGAAATCCAACGTGATAGCGGACAAGCAGAGCAGGGCAATACTGTTGCCTCACAAGTGATCTCTCAACCGAGTTGCAGATTTGATTTTCTGCAAATGGGGCCAGCCTTGCTGCAACCTCTTTGCCAGTCACAGCAGTACCAAATGCAGAAGCTACTTTGCCCTAATACCACCTCCAGGACATTCCCAGAGAGATGCACTTGTTCTCGATTGGCCCCCGGGTCTCCTATATGCATTCCCACCTATTCCATTGATACCCAGGGTTTTACAGAAAGCAAAATCGCTGGGAAGGACAGTTATCCTCATAGCCCCCTACTGGCCTCAACAGATTTGGTTCCCCTTCCTTCACCATCATCTGCTGGAGGATCCATGGATCCTGGACCCAGTTCTGGACCTTCTAACACACCCATCAGGGGACCTACATCCTTCACTGCAGTCCCTAAAGCTGACTGCTTGGCTAATACACTTCTCCTAATTGCCAGGCTTCATTCACTCTCAGATGATACAAGACAAATCCTTTTGTCTTCTCACAAGCCATCCACTAGGAAACTGTACCGCAGTAAGTGGAACAGGTTCTCAATTTGGGCCAATATACAGAAAATTGAACCTTTCCGAGCTCCTCTATCGTCCATTTTAGAATTTTTGACAAAGGTTTTTAAGGAAGGAGCAGCAGCTGCCACAGTTTGAGTCCAGTTAGCGGCCATATCAAATTTCACCTTGGATTTGATGGGTTGAACATTATGGGCCATAAGTTATCTAAGGCTTTTCTTAAAGGTGTTTTCCACATGAGACCTCTTGTCAAAATTCCCCCCCGCTTCGAACCAGCATCTTCTTGTGATCTTCAAATATTTGTCCTGGAAGATTATATTTCTAGTAGCCATTACTTCTGCCCGCAGAGTGTCAGAACTTCAATCTATCAGACCTCCTTACATGATTTTCCATGCTGATAGAGTATCTCTTGGAACAAACCCCTCCTTTTTGCCTAAAGTCTGATGTCCTTCGTGTTTCACTGTTGCAGTCATTACATTAGGGTAATCCTGCTGGCAGGTTGCCCTCAGTTGGCCTGAATTCCAAAGTCCTGGGTCCTGCGTCGGCTGTCGTCGCCCCTTCCCTGACGTCAGGTCATCAGGGGTATAAAAGCAGCAGCCAACACCATTTTCTTTGGTCTTTCTTGCCGCGCGGTGCCCGAAGCAGAAGCAGTTCGCAAGTGTCGGTTGGCCGACTCCTGAGATTTTCGAGTTCGAATTTCAGATCCGAAGTCTTCTATACAGCTAAGTACCCCGTTGTGGAAACTTTTTTCTTGCTCCAGAACCGATGTCAGAAAAAGTTAGTAATTGTATTTCTTGTGGGAAAAAAATACCTCTTAAGGTCTTTCATTCTTACTGTATTCCTTGCCTAGTCCCCGATCATAACTTTCTGGGTTGTCGGTTTTGTGCTAGATTTAACCAATGCACTATTAAGCGTCGTTATGATTTTGCTTTGAACTACTTTGGATGCAGGTTTAATTATCCAGAAATGTCGGAAAGCCATCAGACTACCGGAGTTCACAAAAAACGCAAAGAAAAAGAAGAAAGACACCCGAGGCCCAAAACCGACGACGAAGCTTCTCCTAAGCCAGTCGCCAGTTCACCGGTTCTCAGTGAGGGGCTTTTGCAGCCCCTGACTACTGCTACAGGCTGCTACCGACTCCCACATGGAGTCAGCCATGCCGCTGGAAACTCAAGGTATTGAAGCCTCGGACGCTAATCCTTCAGATGGGTCCAGAGCCACTGAGCAGGCACCGGCTTCTGAGGGGGTATTCAGACCCAAACATCTGTACATTAAACCGACTTCAAAGGCAAAGAAGCAAACTCAAGAGCCACGTGGACAGGCCTCCATGCCCAAAAAACAGATGCTCAAAATGGCCGAAGACTTGATCACCTTGAATCAGGGGTTCCCATCCCCCTCCTGATAAGAGGCCTAGGCTAGAGACTGACTATGAATCTTCAGATCAGGTTTCTATTTCTTCGGATTCCTCTTCTGATCAGGAATATTCTTTTCCCCCCTGTGAGGATTCTGATGCTGAAGAATCCATACCTTCAGCTTCTCCTCCTGAGGACTATTCCTTTGGGGAAACCTTACATACCATGAGGGAGCACTTCCACTGGGAGAGCCAAGATTTTTCAGAATCTAAAAAGAGGCTCAGGGATTTCCTGTTACTACCTCAGCACAAGCTCCTTGCCATCCCTCCTGTGTTGGACATTGTAGATGTGTTTTCGGAGTCTAGCCTTACCCCTGACTCCTTACCTCCAGCTCCTGTTAAGCCTGACAGATATTACAGGGTTCCTGACTCACATAAATTCCTTTTTAAAAACCCTGCTGCAGACCCAGAAACTATTTCTCAGGGTCCCAAAGGAGTTAAGGCTTCCGCTGCAAAAAAACCCTACCCCTTCTGACACGGATTCTAGGGCACTGGACAGATAGGGAAAAAAGGTTTACACATCTCCTACCTTGGCTATAAGGGCCTTAAACTGTCAGTTTCATATGCTCAAATATCAGCAACATGTCATGGCATTGCTTAAACAGAAAATGTTAAACTCTGAATGTCCAGAAAACAAGGAAATGCAGGATATATTGGATGCATCTGAACAAGTTGGAAAGCATACTTTGCAATGTGGTTTTGATTCTTTAGAGGCCTCCTGCAGGGCCGCAGTTACAGGTTCTGTAATTAGAAGGCATGCTTGGTTAAAGGAACAAAATCTGCCTGATCATGTTAAAGTTAAATTATTAGATGCACCTTTACAGAATGATACTTTGTTTGGTGTTAAGGCAGAAGAGGTGTTAAAGAAACTGGAGGACAAGGCTAAATCTATGCAAATGGTCAAAGATTTCTTACAAGTACAGCCACCTAGGTTTAGTAGACACTGGCCAACAAAGAATTGGTCCTTTCCTGTGTCAGGCAGACCCAGACACCCTAGAGGCAGATCCCAGGCGCAAGGTTCATACAGTTCAAAGCAATGGGGTGCTTCTACCTCCAAAAGTGGAGAAGACAAATCACAACCTTACAGGAAACAGTCCCAATGACTTCCTCCTGCCTGCTTCAAGCACTTATTTCCTGGCAGCACCCTTAGGGGGAAAATTAGCACTTTTTTCTCAAAACTGTCACATTATAACCCAGGACAAGTGGGCTCTAAATATCGTGTCACAAGGCTACAAGTTCCATTTCCATACCCTGCCAAAGGCAAACGGCTGGCCAGATCTGCCAAAAAATCAATGGGCAGAGGCACAAAAACAAGTCTTATCCCTCATGGATATGAGGGCCATTTAACAAGTGCCAGAGCAAGAGCAGGGGCAAGGATTTTACTCAAGACTGTTTTTGGTGCCCAGAAAGGACAAGGCCTGGAGGCCAATACTGGACCGATCGATTCTGAACACATACCTGGATATACCAAAATTCAAAATGTTGACTTTGCAGCAGCTTCTGCCCATGCTGGGCAAGAATGCTTGGCTTGTAACTTTAGACCTAAAAGAGGCATACCTGCATGTCCCAATCAGACAAATATGCAGAAGATACCTTAGATTCAAGGCTCGCTCAATGCATTACCAATTCTGTTCACTGCCTTTGGCTTATCTACTGCACCCAGGGTCTTTACAAAGTGTCTGGCACCAGTAATTGCATTCTGCAGACAAAGAGGAATACAAATATACCCTTACTTGGACGACTGTCTAATTCAAGCAGAGAACAAGGACATCCTTTTACAGCATCTGGCGTTTGTGAAAAAAACTTCTAACATGCCTAGGGTACACAGTCAACAAAAATAAATCAAAACTAGTACCCTCACAAGAGATCATATTCCTGGGTGCAAGCTTAAATACAACTGCCCAGATGGCTTATCTCACACCAGACAAACAACGGCAACTCACTACCTATTTCAAAATGTTAGCAACAAAGGCCCAGTTATCTGCAAGAAAAATTCTGCAGGCTTTGGGCTTCATGGCATCCTGCATCCTATTAATTCCATATGCAAGACTGCATATGAGGAAACTTCAATGGTACCTAAAAAGTGTTTGGACTCAACATTGCCATAGCCTGGAAACCATAATTACTCTCATTCCCTGCCTGCAACAGGAGTTTCGATGGTGGGCAAAGGCTTGTCACCAAAACAAGGGACAGCCATTCACATTACCCCCAGCCAGGCAGACACTAACAACGGATGCATCAGATTATGCCGGGGGGCCCACATGGCAGGAAGATGCATTCAGGGAACATGGACCTCAAACCAAATGCATCTACATATCAATCAAAAAGAGATGCTAGCTGTTCAAAATGCCCTGACAGCCTTCAAGGACCTACTTCATCCAGGGCAACTACTGATAAAGACAGACAACACCACGGTCATGTGGTATATAAACAAGCAGGGGGGCACACATTCTTACCCCCTTTGCAGACTAGCTACGACTTTGTGGTACACAGCATTGACTTACCAAGTACATCTGCAGGCACAATTCCTGCCAGGAAGGAAAAATACTCTGGCAGACGAACTAAGCAGAAACCTCATGGATCCCCATGAGTGGCAGTTGGATCCACAAGTCTTCAACCTGATAACAAGGAAATAGGGATGCCCGGACATAGATCTGATGTTCATCGTGTTACCGTGCTGCAGTCATCACACTTGGGTTATGCTGTCGTCAGGCGGTCCCGCAGTCGGCCGGATTTCCAAAGTCTTGGTCCGACGTCTGTTGCTGTCGCCTCATCCCTGACATCAGTGCGCCAGGGGTATATATATTGCAACAGACGCCATTTTCTTCAGTCTTTCTTGCCGCGCGGTGCCCGAAGCAGAAGCAGTTCGCAAGTGCCGGTCAACCGACTCCTGAGATTTTCAAATTCGAATTTCAGACCGAAGTCTTCTATAAAGCTAAGTACCCAGTTGGGGAAACTTTTCTTGCCTCAGACCGATGTCAGAAAAAGGTAACAATTGTATTTCTTGTGGGAAGCAAATACCTCATAAGGATTTTCATTCTTATTGCATACCTTGCCTAGGCCCTGATCACGACGTCACTTCTTGTCGTTTTTGTGCTAGATTTAATAAACGTACTAGTAAAAGACTATTTGATTTTGCACGACACTTTTTTGGTAGAAAATTTAATTACACCATGCCGTCGGAGCTACCGACTACCGGCGTGCACAAAAAGCGCAGGGACAAGGACCGACAGCCCAGGCCTAAGCCCGATTCCGAGGCCTTGGTTGATCCGGTCTCCGGTTCTCCGGATATCATTGAGGCTCGGCAGCCTCTGACTACCGCAGTTCTGGAACCTGAGACCGCTACAGATATTTTGACGGAATGTACTAGGCCGACGCAGCCTTTTACTTCAGGCCCTACCAACGATTTACCTTCCAAGGACGTCAGTGCTTCTGAAACGCCATTGGTTTCTGAAGGCGTTTTCAGACCGATGACTCTTACAGTCAAAACGTTTTCCAAGTCGAAGACTCCTAAATCGAAAAAGGCTTCACTTCAGTCTCCTGTTCAAGGCCCTATGCCTAAGAAACAGATGCTCAAGATGGCTAAAGATTTGATTTCTCTTATCAGGGGTTCTCAGCCTCCTCCTGACAAAAGGCCTAGACAAGAAGAAGATTCTGCTTCCTCTGAACAACTGTCTATTTCTTCGGATTCCTCTGAGGACCAAGACTATTCCTTCTCTCCTTATGAAGATTCTGATGCTGAGGACTCTATTCCCTCCGCTTCCCCTCCAGAAGATTACTCTTTTGGGGAAACTTTACACACTATGAGGGAACATTTTCACTGGGAAGGTCAGGATTACTCCGATTCCAAGAAAAGGCTCAGAGAGTTTCTTTTACTCCCCCAACACAGACCCCTAGCCATTCCTCCTGTTTTGGACATTGTGGATGATGTCTATTTAGAATCCAGTTTCAACCCTGACTCTCTACCTCCTACCCCGGCCAAGCCTGACAGATACTACAGAGTACCTGATTCCCACAAATTCCTTTACAAAAGCCCAGTAGCTGACCCAGAGACTATCTCCCAGGGTCCCAAGGGGGCTAAGGCTTCCATGGCTAAAAATCCAGTACCTTCTGAAAGGGATTCAAGAGCACTAGACAGATGGGGGGGAAAGGTGTACACCTCAGCCACTTTAGCTATGAGAGCACTAAACTGTCAATTTCATATGCTTAAGTATCAGCAATTTCTGATCTCTCAGTTAAAACAAAAGATAACCACCCTCCCTCAACAATCTGAATTGAAAGAAGTACAGGATTTGTTGCACGCACGAGCAGGTGGGCAAACATACCTTACAATGTGGGTTTGATTCTTTAGAGGCCTCCTGCAGAGCAGCTGTCACTGGATCAGTTATACGTAGGCATGCCTGGTTAAAGGAACAAAGTCTGCCTGATCATGTTAAAGCAAAACTACTAGATGCTCCCTTACAGCAGGATGTTCTTTTTGGTGTTAAAGCAGAAGAAGTTTTAAAGAAAATGGAAGATAAGGCAAAATCAATGCAGACAGTCAAAGATTTCCTACAAGTACAACCCCCTCGCTTCAGCAGAAACTGGCCAACAAAAAATTGGTCCTTTCCAGTCTCCGACAGGCCTCAGAAGGGTAAATACAGGCACCCAAGGGGCAGAGGACAACCACAAGCTCAGTATAAACCTCGCCATTGGGGCACTCCAACCCAAAAGGGAGGAGAAGACAGGTCTCAATCCACCAGAAGGCAAACTCAATGACTTGCACCTCAGCTGGCCAAACAAAGCTCTTTTGTCAGCCCCCTGGGGGAAAACTAGCAGTATTTGCAGACAACTGGCACATGGTCACAAAGGACAAATGGGTCCTAGACATAATTTTACGAGGATACAGATTCCACTTTCACACCTTGCCAATAAAAAGAGGAATGCCAAACCTGCCACAAAATCAAAGGGCAGAGGCTCAAAAACAAATTACAGCTCTCATGGCCATGAGAGCCATTCAAAGGGTACCAACTGAAGAGCAAGGCCAAGGATTTTACTCGAGACTCTTCCTAGTACCCAGAAAAGAAAATGCTTGGAGACCAATTCTGGACCTTTCAATCCTAAACACGTACTTACAAGTTCCCAAATTTAAGATGCTAACACTACAGCAGCTACTTCCCATGTTGGGCAAGGAAGCATGGCTGGTAACGTTGGACCTCAAGGAGGCATACCTGCATGTCCCTATCAGACAAAGTTGCAGAAGATACCTCCGTTTCATTGCAGGTTCAACCCATTATCAATTCTCTGCACTGCCCTTTGGCTTATCTACTGCGCCCAGAGTATTCACAAAATGCCTGGCACCAGTAATTGCATACTGCAGACAAAGAGGAATTCAAATATATCCATACCTGGACGACTGCCTCATCCAAGCAGAAAGAAAAGACATTCTCCTACAACATCTGGCTTTTGTGAAGCATCTACTAAATTGTCTGGGGTACACAGTAAAAGAAAAGAAGTCAAAACTAGTACCCTCACAAAAAATGACATTCCTGGGTGCCAGCTTGGACACAACGGCCCAGAAGGCTTATCTTACACCAGACAAACAATTACAACTGACGCAATACTTCAAGACAATGGCAACAAAGACCCAATTAACTACAAGAAAAATTCTGCAGGCTTTGGGCTTCATGGCATCTTGCATTCTGATAATACCATTTGCAAAGCTGCATATGAGGAAATTACAGTGGTACCTAAAAAGCGTATGGTCTCAACACAGCCACAGCTTGGACACAGTGATATCTCTCATCCCCTGCCTTCAACAGGAATTTCTACGGTGGGCACAGGCATGTCACCTCAACAAGGGTCAGCCTTTCATCTTGCCCCCACCCAGGCAAACTATCACAACAGATGCTTCAGACTATGCCTGGGGGGCACACATGGCAGGGCAATGCATTCAAGGCCTGTGGACTGCAGAACAAAGAAAACTGCACATAAACCAAAAAGAGATGCTAGCTGTACAGAAAGCTCTGACAGCCTTCAAGGATCTTCTACAGCCAGGACAGCTTGCAATAAAGACGGACAACACCACAGTAATGTGGTACATAAACAAGGGGGCACACATTCCTACCCTCTATGCAGGCAAGCAATAATCTTATGGAACACAGCTCTGGCCTACCAAGTCCAGTTACAAGCTCAATTCCTGCCAGGACAGAAAAACACATTGGCAGACTACCTAAGCAGGAACATCAAAGATCCGCACGAGTGGAAGCTAGACCCACAAATATTTACAATGATAACTCAAAGATGGGGCCTACCAAATATAGACCTGTTTGCCAGTCCTCAAAACTACCAGCTGACAAAATTTTGTACAAGGACATCTCACCATCAAGCTTGGAAAGTGGACGCTCTCTTTCAGTTGGAAAAACCTGACAGCATATGCCTTTCCTCCATTACCTCTTCTCACAAAGGTACTTTTGAAGGTCAAAAAGGAGAAACCTCGAATGATTCTCATAGCCCCAGACTGGCCACTCCAGCACTGGTACCCGCTACTGAAGAATATGGCTCACAGCCCACCATGGATATTGCCTCAAATACCTCATTTGCTCACGCAGCAGAACAAGCAGATTCTACACAGCCAGATCAAAACCTTAAACCTGGCTGCATGGCAAATCAATTAAGTATCCAACCTGCACCTCTTTCACAAGCAGTACTGGATGTTATTCTAGAAGCCAGAAGGCCAAGCACCAGGAAGGCTTACTCTGACAAATGGAAAAGGTTTTCTGCTTGGAACCAAGCTAAAGGCCAAGACACAACTCAGCCTCATATGCCTCACATTCTGCAGTATTTAGCTGAGATGTTTCATGAAGGACTTTCCTTCTCCTCAATTAAGATCCATGCATCAGCTATTTCAGCTCACTACGACACAAATCCACCTTTATTTTCAAATCCTCTCCTAAGGCAGTTCCTCAGAGGGGCAAAAAACATTAGACCACCTAGAAGAGCTCCTACACCAACATGGGATCTCAACTTTGTTCTGGAAACACTAACGCTACCTCCTTTTGAACCAGCTTTTTCTGCAGACCTTCAGTTCCTATCTTGGAAGACTGCCCTGCTCCTGGCAATAACTTCTGCTAGGAGAGTCTCAGAATTACAGGCACTTATGCTCATCAAGACAGAGTTTCTCTACGAACTAATCCTTCCTTCATGCCTAAGGTGGTTTCCAGTGTAGCTTTAAATCAAACCATCCACCTGCCCACTTTCTTCCCCAATCCACAGAACAAAGGTGAGAGACTCCTGCACTCCTTGGACATTCACAGGCAGCTTCGTTGCTACTTGGATAAAACTAAGGCTTTCAGAAAAACCGACCAGCTCTTTGTTTCCTATGCTACAGCTTCTCAAGGGAGGGCCATATCCAAGCAAACCATTTCTAAATGGATAGGCCATTGCATACGATTCTGCTATACCCATCATGGGAAACCAGTTCCTCCTACCATTAGATCCCACTCTACCAGGGCAACAGCTACCTCTACAGCCTTTCTCAGGGGGGTTCCTACCAAGGAAATTTTAGAAGCTGCAACTTGGAGTTCTGTACACACCTTCACGAAACACTATCACTTGCCTCTTTATTCTAAGTCCAGGGCAGGCTTCGCCACTGCAGTTCTGCAGGGCCTCATTGCCTCCACTAACCCTCTATGATGCCTCCACCCTACCTTAGCTTTGGGACTCAACCCAAGTGTGATGACTGCAGCAGGGTAACACGATGAACATAGTACAGTTTTGTACCTACCATAAATGTAGATGTTCGAGTGTTCACCCTGCTGCAGTCCAGGTTACCCTCCCTCCAACCCCTCTGATCTACTGGCTAAATCTTTGCTATGCCTTACTGATGTATTTGCTTATAGCTGAGGGGATTTTGTGTCTGTACAGTGTTCACACCTTTTGGTACTAATTTGGATCACCTTTTTGGGGGCACCTGACATCTGGGGCAAGAAAAACTGAAGAAAATGGCGTTGGTTGCAATATATATACCCCTGGCGCACTGACATCTGGGATGAGGCGACAGCAACAGACGTCGGACCAAGACTTTGGAAATCCGGCCGACTGCGGGACCGCCTGACGACAGGATAACCCAAGTGTGATGACTGCAGCAGGGTGAACACTCGAACATCTACATTTATGGTAGGTACAAAACTGTACTTTTGCCTCCCCTCACAAACACCAACTAAAGAGATTCTGCACAAGGATTTATCACAGACAAGCATGGAAAGTGGACGCCCTATCCTTCAGCTGGAAAAACCTATTAGTATATGCCTTTCCCCCTCTGCCTCTCCTCCCCAAGGTACTCCTAAAGTTCAGACAGGAGAAGCCAAAGATGATACTGATTGCACCAGACTGGCCCCGCCAGCACTGGTACTCAATATTAAGGAGCTTGTCTCAATGCCCAGCTTGGACCTTACCTCAAGTACCGCATCTACTATCCCAGCAAAACAATCAGATACTGCACAGCCAGCTCAGAACTTTAAACCTGGCAGCATGACAAATAATGTAGTCATCTCAGCAAAGCTGCGATGGATGTCATTTTGGAAGCCAGAAGGCCTAGTACTAGAAAAGCTTATACTGGAAAATGGAAGAGATTCTGTGCTTGGAACCAGGCACAAGGAACAGATACAGATGTGCCAAATATTCCTCAGATTTTACAATACTTAACTGAGATGCTGGACAAAGGCCTATCTTTCTCATCTATTAAAATTCATGCCTCTGCCATTTCGGCCCATTACAATGCAAAGCCACCAATCTTTTCTCATCCCTTATTAAAACAGTACCTCAGAGGAGCCAAAAATTTAAGGCCTCCAAGGAGATCACCAATGCTTGCATGGGGACCACAACTACGTCTTGGAAAAACTCACCCTGCCTCCTTTTGAGCCAGCTGCTACTGCGGATATAAAGTTTTTATCTTGGAAAAGAGCTCTGCTCCTAGCATTAACTTCTGCAAGATGAGTTTCAGAGCTACAGGCACTCATGGCTGTGGAACCTTTTATCATTTTTATCCGGACAGGGTCTCCCTGAGGACAAACCCAACATTTATGCCTAATGTGGTGTCCAGTGTGGCTCTTAACCAAACCATTCATCTGCCAACGTTTTATCCAAATCCACAGAACAAGGGGGAAAGAATTCTGCATTATTTGGACATACACAGACAGCTTAGATTCTACTTGGACAGAACCAAAGTTTTCAGAAAGACAGAGCAATTACTAGTGGCATATGCTGCAGGATCACAAGGAAAGGCCATCTCAAAGCAGACTATTTCAAAGTGGATAGGCCACTGCATTCGTTTCTGCTACTTATACCATGGCAAGCCAGTGCCTAAGGGCATTAGGCCACATTCCACCAGAGCTGCAGCCACTTCAGCAGCCTTTCTCAGGGGAGTACCAACCAAGGACATTTTAGAGGCAGCTACTTGGAGTTCAGTGCACACCTTTACAAAGCACTATCATCTGCCACTCTACTCTAAACCAGGGTAGGCTTTGCCACTGCAGTTCTGCAGGGTCTCATAGCCGCTCCTAATGCTGTTTAGCTCCAGCCTCCCAACCATAGCTTTGGGTATCTACCCAAATGTAATGACTGCAGCAGTGAAACACTAAGAACATAGTACAGTTGTGTACACTTAACATAAATGTAGATGTTAGAGTGTATTCACTGTTGCAGTCCAGGTTACCCACCCACCATTCCCCCTTTTCTTCTGATGGAACCTATCTTTCCTTGTCTGATTTATACAATCTGTGTGGTGTATTTGCTTGTGGATGAAGATAAAATTTATATTGCTACATGTAATTTTATATATAGATATAAATTTTGGCTACCCTTTTAGGGGGCACCTGACATCTGGGGCAAGAAAAACTAAAGAAAATGGCGTCTGCTGCTTCTTTTATACCCCTGACGTCAGGGAAGGGGTGACGACAGTCGACACAGGACCCAGGACTTTAGGATTCAGGCTGACTGAGGGCATCCTGCCAGCAGGATAACCCTAATGTAATGACTGCAACAGTGAATACACTCTAACATCTACATTTATGGTAAGTGTACACAACTGTACTTTCTGAATCCAATATCAATCAGGTCATTGAGTTGCCAGTCTTTTTTCCCAACCACTGTAACAAATTGGAATACATGCTGCATAAACTTGATGTACACAGACAGCTCAGATTTTATCTAGATAGAACTAAGGATATTAGAAAATCGGATCAACTTTTCGTATCCTTTCCGGAGGCCAGAAAAGGTAATCCAGTGGCTAAAACAACCCTATCTAAATGGTTATCAGATTGTATATCCTTTGTTTATGCGAATGCAAGCATGCCGTTGACACACAGACCTAAGGCTCATTCTACCAGAGCCATTTCTACATCTTCTGGCTTTCAAGCTAAATTGCCCCTTGACAATATTTGTGCTGCAACCACTTAGTCTAAGCCTCATACCTTTATCACGTATTACAAAGTAGATAAGGCTTCCTGGGACAGGTCTTCCTTTGGTTCCATGGTACTGAAAATCGTACTTCCATGAGCCGCCCAAGATTGAGGGTGCTAGGGACGCTACCCATCAGTGAGAATAAACAGCGAGATTTAACAACTTCACATAAAGAAGTTTGTACTCACCATAACGTTTCACGTGAGTTGTTTATTTTGCCTTTATTCTCACGTCCCTCCCTCCTTCTCCCTCCTGGCTGACAGTTGACTTAGAGGCTAGTACCATCATGGTTATTCGATACTTCCCCTTTGGGAAGTGCTTCCTTGTAGAAAAAGAAAAAAGGTATATATACTCACAGCAAACAAGATCTGAGGTAATTCCAGCAGTACATTGAGGGATAAGGGGCTTGGTCTCTAGCTACTGGCAAACATTGAGCTTTTGCTATAGGTCGTGTTGGAGCCAAGGATCAGCTCCGAACCCATCAGTGAGAATAAAGGCGAGATAAACAACTCACATGGAACATTATTGATGAGTACATAACTTTTGTACCATTGTTGGTACGGCCTTTCTTCCTTTACCCTTGTGGTATTTCTTCAATTCCATAGTTGGTATTGTTTCTCCAGTTTAACCTGTTAGCTTTACCCTTTATTCAGGTGTTTCCCTTTTCTTCTCTACTTACCAGTGTATTGTTATATTTCTGATTTTTTGAACAGAGTTGACTTCATTATAGTTGGATTATACAGTTGACCTGTGGTGTTTTCTATCAAGATGTCTGATAAGAAGGCTACTTCAGATGTTAAGCATTGTACTTCTTGTAAGGGTAAGTTACCCAACAGTGATTCTCATGATCACTGTGTATACTGTTTGGGAGTAGCCCACCTTTCGGTTCAGCCTCCATGTGACATTTGTCAGAGTTTCAGCCAACGCACTCTTAATGAGCACAAAAATAAACTCATTCTGAAAGGGTTACTCAAGTTTCTCTTCTCAGAGGCCATTTCTGCGATGGAGGTCTCAACCCCTCCTTATAAGGACAAAAAAAGATCCCACTCTCTTCCTTCTTCACCATCGGGTGATCAGAGCAAGCCTGGGAAATCAAAGGTCTCTAAGTTATTGTCGAAGCATAAATTTGTCTCTTCGGCTCAGTCTTCTTCGGCTCCAACCATCTCAAAACCTTCAATACCGGCGTTTGTTTTGGTACCGGTCCTGCCTCTGGCAGTGATCCTTGACCTTACTATGCCTATTTCAACTTCGGCACCTGTAGCTACTTCGGCTCAGGGCACACCTTCGACTACGCCATTAGTTTCCATTTTGGATTTGACCATTTTGGCTCCGAATGCCATTTTGGCACCTAGCGTTGTACTGACATCACTGGATTTGATCCCTTTACTTCCAGTCTTGAAACTAGAGATTTCAGTGCCAGCAGACCTTGCACTATGGACCCGATACTTCCCCTCCGTAGATCCGTTTGTGGGCCAAGCTTATAGCCCATTCCTCAAACGTCCTGACTCTGTCTGGAGTATCCACTAGATCCACCAGGAGCCTTTCAGAACACAACATGGTGCGTCTTGTAGACCAGCTGTTAGCTTGGGGGATTTCCTCACTTTCTAAAACCCATCCACCTGCAGGACTTGGGTTACCTTATCCACGGACTCCATCTTACACTCCTCCTAAGACCATCTCTGTTCCGAAGCCTTCTGCTCAGACATCCTTCTTGGAACACATCACCTCTGCACCTACGGAGCATCTCACTCCAGCTCCGAATTTGTCCCTTTGGTCTTTGGTTCCCATTGAACCGGTCCTTCCTCAGTCTGGGGATTGGGGGATGGGTGCGTCGGCACTGGATACGGAGCCGCCTCTCTCCTCGGTTTCATCCTCTGCGTCGATGGCTGCGTCCGTGCTGATCCTGCATGAGGCTCCATCCATGGGGGTGGGATTGTCAGAGCGAGGTGTGACCCCAGTCCCGAGGTTGTCTTTCTCAGTTCTAGGCTCCCATCTCTCTTTGGGCAGGCCTGCCTTCCATGCGATGGAGGGGCCTCTTGCTTCTGGCAGTACTCCTTTGATCCAAAAACCAGAAACGGACTTGTTCGACGAAAGTTTAATGAAAGGCAAAATCCACAAATAACAAAATAACAAGTAAGCGCTTTCATTTGGCTCCTGCCAAACTTTTTCAAACAGTTTACATATCGCTTCCTGTTAATTAAATAGTCTTTGTCTGTGATGTAAGCAATTAAACCATTCAAATTATTAAAGAACTAGCGCACATACATAAATAAAAACGTATAAAAATAATAATAATACAATCAACATAATTTCTACCACTCAAAACAATTGTCATATATATATGTGTGCCAAACAAGCATGTATCTATCTGTATGTAATAACCGCATGTATTCAATGCAAAAATTGCAAAAATACAACAATAACCACAAAGGAACAGCGTATAATACACATACACACTTGTAAACCTATTTCGAATGATGTCAAGAATATGTACATCTGTAAGTGGGAATGAACATAAACAAATTACTTAGATGAACTTGTAACATTAATAAGTTGTTTGTAGTATAAAAAATGTTGTAGTATAAAAAATACAAGGAATGTAAGAAAATTCTTTGATGATGGAACCCCAGCTTTCACCCCCTGAGCTACAGCTGTCACAGACCCCCCCCCTCGGGACACCGGACAGAGAAGCCGCAGGGCACCCCTGTTCAGGGTACCCACTCTTCCGAGTCCTCCTCAGAGACCCCCTCCCCCCACTGAGGAGCCCCCTCGAAAGAAGACATGCAAGAGGAAGCACATGGACTCACCCGAGGAATGCATAACGGAAGACATGGATTACGATCATGGTGAAGGGTCCCACGGTCACCTCCTGATGATGTCTCCTTCGGAGACATCCTGGAGATATTAAAGGAGAGAGGTGACTGAAAGCCCTCCAACCCTTCATCTGAGGAGTCCGTGTTCCTGCAGGCTTTTCAGGCCTGGCCTTCTACCTCTTGGGTGACCCTGCCTGCCAACAAGCTCATCATGCAGCGCACTTGGAAGAACCCTGATTTTATTGAGGCGATCCCTTGGAAGCCAGACAAAATTCTTTCCCCTCCCGAGGAGAACCCGCACTGGTCTAAAGGGTTACCAATTGATGCTATGGTGATTGCTGCAGCCACGAAAAAGGACTTGGCTGAGAAAAGTCCTGCTGTCCACCTGCCCAACATGGAGTCCCGGACGGTAGACAGACTTGGGAAGCATGTTTTTGCATCCGGGACCTTTGCTTTATGGTTCCTGAATTATTTGGCACATTTTACGAGGCTCCAGAGGGACTTGATCTCCGAACTTTCTGGGACGCTCGCAGGACAGTTGTCTGATGAGATCAGTGACAAAGTGGCCTCACAGCTCGCAACCCTGGAATCAGTATCCAACTCGTCCATGAGGTTGTTGTCACACGCGACCGAAGGGGCGGCTAGA
Source organism: Protopterus annectens (assembly GCF_019279795.1). Lineage (NCBI taxonomy): Eukaryota > Metazoa > Chordata > Ceratodontiformes > Protopteridae > Protopterus > Protopterus annectens. The sequence goes on from NC_056745.1 coordinate 878,011,131, forward strand.
GCAGCGGGTTTGGGCATTATGAGGCGTCATGCCTGGATGCGCATTGGTGACCTCGCGGATCCCTTCAAGTCTTCCTTTCTGAATGCTCCCATCGAAGCTTCATCCCTTTTTGGCTCCACAAAGTGAAGGACACTCTAGCCAGGTGCAAGCAAGATGGAAAAACCCTGTCTGCCGTAGGCCTACGGTTTTTCCCTCCCTCAACCTATCTTCTCCAGGAATCAGAGGAGTGGGAAAATGTGGCATAAGAAATCTGAGGGTCCTTTCCCTGCCACACGTGGTGATGATACTCCCAGAGGCAGAGGGGGTAACAATTCCAGAAGATGCCCCTATAGAGGCATAGGGGTTTCTCGTAACCAAGGCTCCAGGGACTCTTTCTCTGGACAGACTTATCAGCGCTTCTGAGGTGCGGCCTGATTGCTTACCTCTGGATGCAGTCGGGGGTCATTTCTCTCTGCACCAAGCTGCCTGGCAATCTATCACCACTGATCGTTGGGTGCAGAACATTATCACCAGAGGTTACACCAGTCCCCTTTCTTGTCGGCCAAAATTTCCAAGAAAACTTCCCGACGTTCCACCCAGTCAAAGGGAAGAAGCAGCGTCAGAGATAATAAAGCTGTCTCAAAAAAAGTCATCCAACCAGTCCCACCAGACCAGTGTGTATCCGGATTTTACTCAAGATTCTTTTTGGTGCTAAAGAAGACGGGGGACTGGTGACCCAGTTTGGATCTCAGCAGTTTAAACAAGTCTGTCACGCAAACCAAATTCCGGATGGTCACAGTTCAGTCCATCCTTCCCTTTTTAAAAGAAGGCAATTGGATGTGCTCTATAAATCTCCAGGATGCGTATTACCACATCAAGATGGACAAGCGCTCCAGGAGTTTGCTTCATTTCTGGCTAGGAGCCAGTCATTACCAATTCCGTGCCCTGCTGTTTGGTCTCTCTACAGCCCCCAGAGTGTTCACAAAATGCATGGCAGTGGTAACAGCTCACTTGAGTCTAAAAGGATTCCGGATGTTTCCATATCTAGACGACAGGCTTCTTACCACCCCCACCGAGCATCTTCTGGTAACAGCACTGCACTATCCTCTCTCTCTGGCAGAATTGTTGGGAGTAACGATACACTGGGAGAAATCAAACCTTATCCCTACTCAACAGAGTTCATTGGAGCAGTGTTCATTACTCAGTCCTGTCTGGTATCACTCCCAATTCACAAACTCCCATCGATTGAGGCTTCAACTCTGGGTGATACTATCTCAAACAACAGTCTCTGCGAGGGAAGTTCTTCAGGCCCTAGGTTCTATGGCTATGTCAGTTCCAATAGTGCCTCTAGCAAAGCTACATATGCGGATTCTGCAGTGGCTCCTTCTGTGTCATTGCTTCCCAAACTGTCACCCCCCCCCCCCGATTACCAGATTCGAATATCCAACTCCTGCAAACAGGACCTGCTTTGGTGGATGAGGCCAGACTCGGATCTTTGGAGTCACCCATTTCAACCCCCTCAGCCCACAGCCGTTGTGACCACGGATGCTTCCCTAATCGGGTGGGGGGCCGTTCCCAAGGAAAGACTGTCCAAGGCACATGGTCCACCTGCATGTCAGTATTCTGGAACGGAGAGCCGTGCTGTTAGCCCTGCAGGCCTTCCATTCAGCTCTCCCTTCTGGGACAATTGCAATTCAATCAGACAATATGTCAGTGGTCTGGTACATCAACAAGCAAGTAGGAACAAAGTCCTACCCCCTATGTCGAGAATCCATGAGAATGTGGCAGTGGGCAGTAGCTTTCAACCACTTTCTGATAGCAACGCATATCCCGGGGAGCTCCAACGTGATGCGGACAAACTGAGCAGATGCATCCTCATTCCTCATGAGTGGTCCCTCAACCCAGAGTTGGCATCTGTAATCTTCAGCCACTGGGGCAGCCTTGCTGCGATCTTTTTTGCTTCCCCATCAAACACCGAATGCAGCAGCTATTTTGCCCTACTTCCCCCGGAGGGATGGTCTGATTCACGATTGGCCCACGGGACTTCTTTGCGCTTATCCTCCTACCCTCTGATCCCACAATTTCTAAAGAAAGCTCATTGGTTGAGATGCAAGGTGATCCTCATAGCCCCATTCTGGCCTCGACAAGTTCAGGTTCCCTTCCTTTGGCCTCACCTAGTATACCTATTGTGAATTCTGGACCCTCTACCAGATCTGATTACTCACCCCCAAGGGTTGACTCATCCAAATCTGTCCAGTCTCAAGCTGACAGCTTGGTTTCTCCACTTCCATTAGTCACTAGGCAAGCTAGTCTCTCCTCGCCTGTTCAAGACATCATTCTGGCCTCTCACAAACCATCCACGAGAAGACTATATCAGTATAAATGGAAAAGGTTCTCCATCTGGTCCAAGTGTAACATGCTAGACCCATATTCGGCTCCAGTTACTGCAGTGCTTCAATCCTTGGCTAAGTTTTTTGATAATGGAGCCTCTGCCTCTACAGTACGAGTGCATCTAGTGGCAATTTCTAATTTCTGCAATGGCATAGATGGCACCCCTCATCTCTCTACGCCTTTGCAAGGCTTTTCTCAAGGGGACCTCTCATCTCAGGCCTCCTGTCAGACAGCCTGTGGAACCATGGAACCTCACTCTAGTCCTTCAGTCTTTGACTCAAAAACCCTTTGAGCCTGCTGCTAAGTGTGAGCTAAAGTTTTTGTCTTAGAAATCTTTGTTCCTGGTAGCCATTACCTCTGCCAGAAGAGTCTCTGAGCTGCAGGCATTGTGTATCAAGAAGCCCTATCTGGTCTTTCATAAAGACAGAATGTCACTTCGGATGAACTCATCCTAAGTTGTTTCTGAATTTTCCGTTAACCAGACCATTGGTCTACCAGTGTTTTTTCCGGATTTTGCCAGTAGAGGAGAGTATTGCCTTCACTCCTTAGACGTTCATAGACAATTGAGATTTTACCTAGACAGGACCAAACCTATCCATAAATCTGAACAGCTTTTCACTTCTTTTTCTGTACCCAAAATGGGAGAGGCTGTTTCCAAGGTTACTTTATCAAGATGGCTAAGGGACTGCATACGTTTCATCTATTCCCTCCATAATGAACCCATGGCAAAAGTTAAAGCTCACGCCACTAGATCTATGGCAACATCTATAGCATTCCATTCCAGGGCTTCTATGGATGACATCTGCGTAGCAGCTACTTGGACAAAGCCTCATACCTTTATCAGTCATTACAAATTGGACCTGGTCTCCAGAGGGATAGCTCCCTTTGGCTGAATGGTACTCAGGAATGTTCTTCCATAAGGGCCACCCATGGACCTCAAGGTAGCTTGGGACTCTGTCCCGTCAGTGATGAATGGAAAGAAGGTTAAGAACATCAGATAAAGAAGTTATGTCTTACCATAACATTCCATCTGTGTTGTTCATCTTCTTTCATTCATCACTTCCCACCTTCCTTCCCCTTCCAAAGGCTCCTGGGGGATGCTTTGGATCTAAGTGGTGCCCTAGGGTACTTGCGCAGAAGTGGCCTCAGCTTTACTTCCTTTTCTTCGCAAACTCAATCTGAGGTAACTGGGAGAAGGGCATTCTGGGTAGAGACTTAGCTCGAGAGTGTTTTTGGCTGGCGCGAGCTTGGTAATAGGCAGACTCTGTTCCGAGGGCTTGGAACCGAACCCATCAGTGATGAATGAAAGAAGATGAACAACACAGATGGAACGTTATGGTAAGACATAACTTCTTTTTTTCTTCTGGTGAAGCCATTCTTTTGTTGATTTGGATGTATGCTTGGGATCATTGTCGTGTTGAAAGTTAAAATTCCTGTTCATCTTCAGCTTTCTAGCAGACGCCTGAAGGTTTTGGGCCAGAAGTGACTGGTATTTGGAACTGTTCATAATTCCCTCCACCTTGACTAAAAGCCCCAGTTCCAGCTGAAGAAAAGCAATCCCAAAGCATACTACCACCACTATGCTTCAATGTAGGGATGGTGTTCTTTTGGTGATGCAAAGTGTTGTTTTTGTGCCAAACATACCTTTTGGAATTGTGGCCAAAAAGTTTCAACCTTGGTCTCATCAGACCATAACACATTTTCCCACGTTTTTGGGAGACTTGATGTATTGTTTTGCTAAGTTTTAGCCAGGGCTGGATGTTTTTCTATGTAAGAAAAGGCTTCTGTCTTGCAACCCTTCCCAATAGCCCAGACATATGGAGAATACAGGAGATTGTTGTCGCATGTAGTACACAAGCAGTACTTGCCAGAAATTCCTGCAGCTCCTTCAGTGTTGCTGTAGGTCTCTTGGCAGCCTCCCTGACCAGTTTTCATGTCGTCTTTTCATCAATTTTGGAGGGATGTCCAGTTCTTTGGAACGTCACTGTTGTCCCATATTTTCTCCACTTTTTGATGACTGTCTTCACTGTGTTCCATGGTATATCCAATGCTGTGCAAATTTTTTTGTACCCTTCTCCTGACTGATGCCTTTCAACAATTAAATCCCTTTGATGCTTTTTAAGCTCACTGTGAACCATGACTTTTGCTGTAGCAGGCAACTGAGTAAATGTCAGGAAAATCCTACTAGGACAGCTGAACTTTATTTGGGATTAATCATGGTCTCTTTAATTGATGGCAGGTGTGTACCCAAAAAGACTGAATGTTGTAATTAAATCAAAAGGTGCTTCAACAAAGTATTAGTTTAAGGGTGTGCACACTTATGCAACCAGCTTATTGTATTTTTTTTTATTTTTTATATTTTTCCCCCTAATAGATTTGTTTGTTTTTCAGTTGTATTGTACAGGTTATAGGTCACATTAAAGGTGAGGAAAGTTTTGAAATTATTTATTGTGGTCTCATTTTTTTATATCGCAAAAACCTGGCATTTTAACAGGGGTGTGTAAACTTTTTACATTCACTGTATGTGATTTAGAGGTGAATTCTTGTATGGTTTGTAAGACAGTGTCTAATCCAGTTTTGTTCGAAAGTCTATTCCTAGACTACACTACTACAGGAACTAGCACCAGACTGGTTAACCTGGCACTAAAACTGTCGGTGATAGGAAAAAGAAATGACAGATACATTTCACAGCACCCTCCAAAACTGTGTGCACATGTATGTATGTATGTATATGCATTCATATATACAGAAATACGTGTACCTACATGTGTGCATACATTATGTAAATGGATATATACATGCATGTAAAAAGTGTGCATGTGTGTTTAAATAGATAAAATAGCAAATATTTTTTTTCTGTTTTCTTTTTTCGCTTTCTTTGTCTGTCCACCATCACACACGCCTCCTGTGGATAAACCCATTCTTTGCAGTGTTATGGCACTCGAGTCTTTACGTGTGAAAGCTGACCATAGTGGGCACTCATCCTGACAGTCATGACAGAGCTTGTGGCTATGCCTGTTACCGGGCATCCATCTGCTACTGGTATGTTGCACCTTTATCCTTGTATCCTTGAGGATCTGGCTTCACCCTCCCATATCCGTATGGCTTAAGGGTCTGGCTTCACCCTTCCTTCAAGGCCAGGGCTTTCTGTTTTTCATGATGGACCCTTATCTCCTGACAGGTAACCACACAGCAACTTATCACATTTAGGTATTTGGCTATAGGGATCTTTTCTGTATGTGTCCTACCTGCTGCCTGGTAATGTGAGCACCTGTTTCACGACTGAGATGACTTATGACTCTCTGTAAATGCATGCAAGCTCCTTTACGCATGCATAAATGGACTGCTATTGCTTGCTTGCTTGCTTGTATTGCAACAGACTCCATGTTTCTAGCCACAGCCTCTGCTTATATGCAAGGTAGTACTTGAATTGGGGTGTGTTAGCCATCTGGGAATCACCACACCCACTCCACAGGGTAGATGAGCTGTAAAGCCACTCACCGTCATCTTCCTCTGCCTGGATGTTCCAGTGTCTGTGCTGCTGCTGCTCAAACTCTGGTTGTCCAAGGATGCAGTCAAGGCTTCATCTCTCTGCACCATGAAGATGGCAAAATAGAGAATATTATCAGTGTTAACTGGGGTTGATTCACACCGCTACAAAGCTGAGGAAAGCACGCTGTTAATTTTTTCTGTTAGGACTGTGGCTGCAAATACTTGTAAGAGGCATAGTGCCTGGGGAAGGAGCCAACCGTTATTGTGGATGTTGGGATCACTGTTAAATGCCCTATTAGAAAAAGCATTGCTGTTTGAGACTTTCCCCCAAAAATCTTTGAGATACTAGTATAAGGGAAGAAAATGTAAATCTGTCAGTCGGGTCTTTAATTCACTAGCTCTTCTACTGCAACCAGTATGAGGTAGAGTAATTCAGACAAAGAAGAGCTTTTTAGAAGTAAGTGGAGGGAAGGTGATAGAGGAGTGGGGCAGACCACAGTGTAGTGGATAAGGAAATTGGTCCCTACCCATTCAGGAATATACTGGTAGTTGAAGTTCAGAGCTGTATGGAGAGCGCATCTTTGCTATTACACACACACACACACACGTATATATATATATATATATATATATATGTGTGTGCATCCATTAGCTACCCTGACTTTTTGATGGACATTGACGTTAAGGTACAAGCTAGACAGATTTCTAGACTGACATCTGTTGGTGAACAATTTTCACACAAACTTGGAGTACTAAAATCTGTGTTCCTAGAAAGAAGTATCTTAACCAAAAACATAATACCTTTAAAGACGTTGCAGATGGTAGAAAAAGTGATTATACCACTATTCATAAAAGGTGTACTGGTGACCCACAGAATCAAACCATAGACTAGGGTTTTGATAGTACATTGGCACTCTAGTTCATTGTTGACTATGTGGTTGTTAAGCAGTTTTTCAGTAACAAGTGGAATGTCTTAGAGAGGAATCGAGGTCTTTTTACATTAAAAACACTTTTTAAAAGACCAAAGGTTAATGTGGTACATATTGACAAACCTAAAGGAATTTATGCAAGTAGGTTTGTTAGATGTGCAGATAAGAGTGCCAGAATACTTTAGAGACGTGTTGGGGGGGATACAGTGCATACCCTTCCTGTTGTAACAGCCGCAAGGTGTTCTACATTGGTAGAAAGTCTTGTATGATTGCACAGAGGATATATGAAGATGTTTGCCATAAAGAATAAACAGAACAAAAGTGCGCTTTGTGGACATACTGCATTCATGGATGATTTAGAGAAATTTCTAGACATAAAAATAACTATGAGCAGCTACACTTGAAAACCGACATTGCACCTGGAGTAAACAATTTCATAAATTTTATGCGTATCCTAAAAAAGACAGCTGCCAAATATTACATGTATCCTAAAAAAGACAGGTGCCAAATTGTAGTCCCTTTCAATTTTTTATACATATTGTAATATTTTGTTTATTTTTATTCTATCTTTCGGTAGGTTTTTAAGTGTTGCACGCATCATCATTTTTGTTTTGAAAAAGTCTTGTTAACAGACAGAAATGCTTAGTGTTTCCCGGCTGGGGTTCTTTTTGTGGTATGTTTATTTATTTTTTACATTTCTTTGTTTGCTTTTATTGTGCTTTCAATTTAAGTTTCATGATTTAAAAAAATGAGGAAAAGTAACTTGCAGTCAGTGATTCAGAAACTGCTAAAACAATGAAACCTGTTTTTATTACTACTACAATCTGTAAATTCATGCTGCTGTATGTTTTCACCATATGTTTTGAATCCCAAGCCAAGCTTACCATATTACCAGGCTCCAAAGGTAATTACCATAATTGTTTTGAAGTATGGCAGTCAAGTTTTTCTACAGAAATACTCATTACAGCCGAGTGACGTCTCCAGGCGTTTCTCCAGTTACACCCTACTGCTCCTCTAGGCGTCAAATATTGCCTATTCATATTTGCATTAATAATTCCAAAACCATGTTACATACAAGGTGTCGGAAAATTTTATCTTGAAGCATACATGATAGCAAACACAATTGTATTGATATATGACCTCTGTCAATGGGTAATTGTTAAAAATGTAAGGTGATAACTTCAATTTTTAGATGCTGAAGCCACGCCCACTAGGAGTTAAAGGTACACATTCAAAAGAGCTTTACTGGAGGGAATGAGTTCCACTCTTCATTTCTCTGTCATCAGAATTCTCAAACCCTGCACAGCTTTCATTCAGACAACAAAAAAGGGAAAAATGTAACAAAAATATAAATAAAATGCAAAATACATAAACCACTCAATCCAAAAAGAAGAAAACACCATGTGTAAAGTCAAGTTTCTGTAGTTTGGCAGTTATTTCAAATTGACCTCAAACTGTCCAAACCACATTTGTTACTTAGCAATATCTGTTAGCTAGTGACACTAATATCCCGGTCTATATTACATTGTCAAAAGCCGACAGTATTGAATCTGAGTTTGTCAACATGACAATAGCGAACGCTCAGAGTCTCGAACATGTAAACGGAAATCTCTGTAAGAACCCTTTAGTTTTTCTTTTTTTTTTGATTTTTTTTTTTTTATGAACATTCGATGTTTTAATAGTTCGATCATTAAGGGTCGATCTTTAGTGATTCGAACTATTAAACATTCGTTGTTCTAATATAGACCACTAATATCCATGTTATAACTTTACAGTAGGGTAGAAGTTGCATATTAAGGGACTAAATCTGCTTGGTCAAAGCAGTAAATGTGCATGCAAGCCTGAGCTGTTTGAAAACTCACCTCAAAAGTGGAGATATTTCTGTGTTACATTTAATTTACTTCACTTAAAACTTTTTCCATATGATAGACTTGCACCCCATTTCCATGACATTACATTTGTAAGCTGGGTATAGTAGGAACCCCCACCCCAAAAGCGACAGATACCTAACATTAGCAGACTTTGTCTACACCTAAGCAGCTTATAATAATATCAGGGTAACAGGGTCATACATGGGCACCTATGCTAGTGTATCCACCCCTCTCACAGTTGCCTTACTCTCTCTTCTCAGCAACATCCACTTCCACAGAAATAACAGCAGGTTAGTGTCTTTTGTCTTTCTTGAACTGTCTGAATAGTGTGACACTGTCTCACACCACAATCCACTCTCCCATCTAGCACAATTAGGTTGGTCTCCTGTTGCTCTAATAGTATGCAGCATGTTAAATGTCTTCAGGCTATATACCCTATAACCCAGTCCCAGTAGGGATTCTTCAGGATTCTGTTCTCAATCTCCTACTATTCAGTGTCTTCATCATTTGATCTCCCTGTAGACTCAAGCAACTAACGGTTATCCATTAGGCTAATTACTCTCCTAGCATCTGTACTGCGGAAACTCTAGACAAGCTCCAGACTGTCACGCATTCTGTCTTTACAGCAATTGAAACATAGCTCAGAGATTCTAACCTTGTATTAAATCTAAAGAAATACAAATTAATGTTGTTCACCACCAAATCCAATTTCTCTCAAGTCTTAAAATGGTACGTCAGTTGAAGCCATCCCATCCACAAAACTGTTATGTAAAAACCTAATATTCAGCCTTAATTGTATAAGTAATCAGGAAAACATAAAAACTAAGTCTCCTTTACAGAACCAAACCGCATTTGACTAACTGCTTATAAACATACAGCAGCTGTTTTTATTGCATACTGTCTCACATCTTATGCAGCATCAGTATTCGCAAATATACAATCATCCCATCTCTCTAAACTTGAGCAATGTACAGCAAAGTTGCAAAATTTGGCACCAACCTCCCAAACAAACACATAATCATTGAAACACAGACAAGTTAACTGGCTGGAATAGTGTGAACCCCTTAAATTTAGCCAGCAGAAAGTGGCCCACAGAATCCTCCATGCCCTTGCTAAATGTCCCTTACTGCAACACCTAATCAAGTTTGCTGAAAATTTTCTAGAATCTTTAGTCCTGTCCAGTAATTTCCATGGCAATGTTCTGTATTTTCAATTCATTGTAGAACAGTGGTATTCATTACCACTAAAACTGCATGAAATGAAACTTCCCGTCTCTTCATAATCTTCCTAACGGCATTACTCAGTGACAGACATAATGTTGCTCATCTGCCCCATGTCAACCAGACTTAATATTGTTACCCCAATCTTTCTCACTTCTCATGTTGTGACTCTTGTCTTTTTAGGACTCGCGTCTACATCCTCACACATCCCCCTCTATAACCACTCATTCTACTGCCTCTGCCACATATGCAACCTGTAGCCTCCCCTACCTTTTTCTTCACCTTCCACCTTGTAGACTTTAATGTAAAACCTTCATAGTTTAATACCCATGTTAATTTTAATCTGGAATCTTTCTGCGAGTCCTTAACATTTTGTAACCTAGTAAATATTTTTGTGCATCTGAAATTAAACTTTTTCTATCTGCAGATACTAATGTTTCACACTTGTCATATTTATCTGTTCCTTAATACCTTATCTTCAGTGTGTGGCACATTTGTATAGTTACCAATGTGCATGTATTCTACTGTAGTGCTAATATCACTAAACTATTGTAATGCTCTCTGAGGAGCTTTTCTTCTCAGGCCTGCACTGAAAAGGGGCTTCCAACTCAGACACCTTCACAGTGAACAAATGCAAGTATATAAATCCATGTATTGAGTTTAATAAAAACAAATTGATTTTAATTAAACTATTATTATCCAATTAAACTTTTGGGAGGGGTATAAAGGTTGCTACAGTTTGATATTCATTCATTTACTTTTACATCTGATGAAGTCCGGTGGATGAAAACCCAGTGAATTGTGTGGCGTTTATGTATGAATAAACTGGTTGTTGCTTCCACTACAAGATTCATGGTTTATTTCCTCCTGCCTCCTTGGGTGCCTGGTTTGTTTTTATTTGGTTCCTGGTTTTAGTGGCACCTATCTCCTTGGTGATTTTGGTTACTTGTTCTGTGGAGGTGTTGGAGGCGGAGGTGTTGGAGGCGGAGGTTAGCTTCCAGGTTGGGGAAGCAGTTCAAGGTATTGACTTAAATGCGCGTTTGTCTCGTGTGGAAGGGCAGCTAACACAGCTGATTTCGCTTATGACTGGGATTACCCAGAAAGCTGAAGGCAACGTCTTTGTTGCAAACCAATTGGGCAACCCTAACAATAGTACAGGCTGTATTTCCACCCCAGCCTGTAACCAGGAAGCCAACGGTTTGAGGCAGACTGATTCTCTTGTTGAAGAAGTGACAGCGTCTTCCACTAGTCAATCACAGAGGGAAACCAGAGGTGAGGCTGCTCAATGGAACGGAGCTGTTCCTAAATTTCGCAGCACTCATCCGGTACCAAACTTAAATGATAGGGGTCCGAATGGACAGTTTTCTATGTCAAGTGGATGTAGCGCTCATGGTCCCTCCTCTGGTGGAACGGCTTTTGTTTCTGGAGATGGTGGTAACGGAATTGACGAATGGACAGATGCTGCTTCTTTGGCTCCGTGGCTTGTCATGTATAATTCATTTTCAGGCTATCAAGGTACTGTAATCAATTCTTCGTCTAATCAACAGAATGGCAAGAATGATATTTAAATTTCATACAGGGCTAATATCAAAAAACTTTCTGACTTAATTTTTAAACACAAAACTTTGGGAATAGATAATTGTTATTTGCAGGATTGTATTAAAAGGGGTACAGTACCCAAAGGGTTACGATTTCACAAGTTTCCTAACAATGTGGTGGAAGGCTCTTCCTTCCGTGAGGAATTAAGTATTTTTGACCGTAGTGGCTTTGAAGTAATGAAAGCACTTATTAATGAAAATGAGAGAATTATGGTGCAATTGTACGAAGAGATTGAACATTTAAATGAGATAGTGACTAATGATCTTATGTTTTCTGTTGAGTGTGAAAAGAGGAAATACTATTTTATTAAGCAACAAGTGAAGGAAAAATGTCATGTTATTTTTAGAAGGAAGTGTGGAAAAATTGATAGGGATTTGAGAGATTACAAACAGAAAAGAGCATATCCCCCCCCTAAAAAATGAGAATTTTAGTCGTAGATATTTCCCTGAGAATACTGGACACAATCATAGACCCCATTCTTTTCAGCCAGGGGGTTACAATGCCTAGGGATCTTCAGATAGCAGTGTGACTTATAGGTACAAAGGGGAAGGGGAACAGAATGATTTGGAAAATACTGAAAACCCTGAACTTAGGAGATCTGACAGGTTAAGACACAAATCACCTGTACAGTATTTTTTACAGAGGTCCCCCAAATGGCGTGAGACAATAATAGGAGACAGCAGTAAAGGGGGACAAGTACTTATCCAAGACTGATGGACCACGTCATACTTTACATGATTTTAATATTTACAATTACAGTAGTGAGGAGATTGATAAGGCAGCACTTTTTGCTGTTTTCAAAAGGTTTTAAATTTATCCCTTCTACGGATGGAAATCTTGTGGATATTTGATAGATTTGAGGATCTTTCTACGGAAAAAAAAACTTGGAAATTATGTTTCAGGGGCAGCAGCACTGCGGGGCTAATAATGAAACTAGAAGACCTAGTACTTTTAACCCTCCCATGCACCCTCAGTTAAAAAAAATCTTGAAAGAGAGGTTGAAAATGAAATTAGAAATGCCTTTAGGGGTAGGTGGAAAGGTAAATTTAACCTGACCAAGGAGGAAAAGCTACTTTTAAAATCTATACAGGAAAATCGATATCTGAGGGTGATGCAACCTGACAAGAGGGGGAGGGGTGGTTTTCATGGACAGTATCTTGTACTCCAGTAAAATGATGGATATGCTTAATGATACCACTAGGTATGTCAGAGTATCCAAGAATTAAATCAATTTAGCCTATTGCAAAATTGATTTGGCCTTACGAGATATGCTGGAAGACAATTTAATTAGTCATGACACTTTTAAATACCTTAGTGTGGAAAAACCCTGTGTACCTGCCATCTTCGGGATTCCCAAGGTACATAAATCTGTTGAAGATCCACCCTTGAGACCCATTGTTGCCGTCAGTTGCTCTAAAACACACCCTTTGGCTAAATTTCTTGATATAAAATTAAAGGATATTTGGGTCAAGGCCAATGGTATTCTCAAGGATTCTTGGGATTTTTTGAGAAGTATAAATTGTAACATGTATTTGGATTCTCTCATCTTTGTAACTTTGGACATCCAGGATCTGTTAAATGTGATTCCACACACTATAGGCTTTTGTGTGGAGGCATTATGTTCTATGGCTATGGGCATGTGATATTGTAGTGACTCAAGATTTTAATTGATTTTAATTAAACTATTATCCAATTAAACTTTTGGGAGGGGTATAAAGGTTGCTACATCTTGATATTCATTCATTTACTTTTACATCTGATGAAGTCCGGTGGATGAAAACGGAGTGGATTGTGTGGCGTTTATGTATTAATAAACTGATTGTTGCTTCCACTACAAGATTCATGGTTTATTTCCTCCTTCCTCCTTGGGTGCCTGGTTTGTTTTTTATTTGGGTCCTGGTTTTAGTGGCACCTATCTCCTTGGTGATTTTGGTTCCATGTATTAAGTCTACTACAGCAACATTTGTAAGGTAGTAAATTTGCAAACCTGACATATTGGGAACTCGCCACACTAACTGGCATTCTAAAAAAAAGAAAAACACATGTTCACTATGCCCCATAGACATATATTGTTAAGTTAGAGTATTGAATGAAGCAGTACATCACAGCTAGCCCCTCCATGCAGACAACAATGTACCGTTCACTAATGCATGTATAACTATGTCGTGTGATGTCAGACACTTTATGAAGCAGAAGTCACAGGAAGGAAAATGCATATAGTTTCATAGGTTTATAGGTAGGCACTAAGCTATCGGCCTAAGGGCCTAAGTAAACCTATCCAACAAGGTTCCCTGGCTTACGCCACCCAAGAAAGTTAATTTCCTGTGCCCCTGTCGAGCAGAGCCACAGAAGTGATCCCCGAGGTGTATTTCGTATTTCCCATCCACTCATCAAGATTTTTCTTGGAGTGCTAATGAGGAACGTTGCTTGACATAGATGAGTAGCTTGTTCCAGAGTATAGGAAGTCTCTGGGACAGGAATCTATCCCTCCAGCATGTTCTGTTTATTGTGGTGACAAGGTTTTGGTCCCTAGAGTGTGTAGCTCAGAGGGATTGAGATTTATTTAGGTGTAGCATGTCCAACAGCTCTGGGATTAACATAGCTTTATATGTTAGGCATAGATCTCTACAGAGTAGGCGATATGCTACAGAGTAAAGCTGGAGTTTTTTGAGACGGTCAGTGTAGGGCATCTGTTTGAGGCCAGTAATCCTCTTTGTGAGGTATTTCTGTGGCCTTTCCAGCTGCTGCAGATGTCTTGTGAGGTACATTCCAAAAGGGGCATTGTACTCTATAATGGGTCTAATGAGTGTTGAGTAGAGGGGAACAATAACCTCTTTCTTCCTGGATGAGAACCCTTTTGTGATGAGGTTTGCCACATAGAAGGGTTTCCTGACTACTGTGGCGATGTGATTATCAGAGGAGAGACTGCTGTCCACCTGGGTCCCAGGGTCTCTTACACACATTCAACGTTAAGTAGACTGCCATTTATGTGGTAGTTCATGGGTACAGAGTTTTTACCAAAGGGGATGACAATGCACTTTTTGGCATTGAGCTTGAGGCCATGCCTCTGACACCAGGCATCTGTCTCATTGAGGCCCTTCTGTGGGATGTCCACATTATTTGGGGACTCGACTATGGCTCCTAGTTTGCAGTCATCTGCGAACTTCATTAGCCAGAGGCCTTTTGTATTAGCCTGTTCTTCAGAGAAGTAGATACCAAACAGGAGAGGTCCCAGGACTGAACCCTGTGGTACTCCACTTGTCACTGGTTTGGAGTCCGATTTGGAGTTTGCAACTTTTACAGTGTGTGTTCTGCCAGTGAGTCAGTTGGCAAATCCATCTTGTGACGTAGGGATTTATACCTAGTTTAGTGAGTTTAGCTATAATTCCAGAATGGGGGATGGTGTCGAAAGCCTTGTTGAGGTCAAGATAGGCTATGTGAACCACCTTACCCTCATCTACGGCTTTGGTGACTGCCTCAAAGAAGTCGATCAGGTTCAGAAGACATGATCTGCCTTTCCCAACGCAAACTGGGTGGGGTCCAGAGTTTGGAGGTTACCAATACCTTTGTTTGAGTTCTATGATAACGTTCCATGGCAGACCAGGCTCGTCAGGCTAATAAGGAGATAGTTCCCAGGATCAGTGGTGGCTCCCCCTTTGTGGAGTGGGATAACTGTTGCTGTGCACTATTCAGTGGGCACAAAGCCTGACGTAAGACTATGATTGAACATGGTGCTTAGTTGGGGAGCCAGTTCATTCTGAAGTTCGTGTAAAACACAGCCTGGGATGTTGTGTGGTCCCATGGATGCTGCATTTTTGGTTTTAGAGAGTGCAGATTTTACCTGCATAGATGTGATTACAGGGACTCTGCATTCTTCCTGTATAGATACGGGCCCTTTAGGGGGTGAGAGGGGAGTAAAGTTAATACTGAACCTATCTGCCAGGATGTTGGCAATATCAGTTGGTTCTGTAATTTTCGTGCCATTGTGCTGTAACTCAGAGCATATGTGGGTGTTGCCATTGAGATTTTTGACATAGGTATGGAATGCTTTGTGGTTGCCTTTAGAATCCGTGATGATTTTGTTTTCGTAGCTAGCTTTGCAGGATATTATAAGGGTTCTCAGCTTCTTACTGAGGCTGACCAGGGAGCTCCTCCACTCATGGGATTTTACTCTCTTTTTGCAACAGTTTCTTGCTTCTGTTGTAAAGTTTGTTAAGTTGTCTATCTCGCCTTCATTCTTGCTGGTTGGGTTCGGAGCCGATCTTTGGCTCCGACTCTGCCATCTTCTAAAGCTCGAGAGCTACATACTGGCTCGAGGTCTCCCCATATCCCATGATGCCAGGCGCTAGAAACCCAGATCTCGTTTGCCGCTTCAGCTGCGAGGTTGCTCTACTGGCTCAGGCAGTATAAAACCTTTATATTGTGTATTTTTCTGCCTTAAACTAGTCAAAATTTAGCTAGAAGTTATCGTTAGAATAGATTTTGTTAGTTGTAGTGTGTTCGTGTCTGTATCCTTGTTTTTTCCACAGAAACCTTTAGTCTTTTAGAGAGTTCCCCTCCCCACTTCTTTCTCTCTTAAGGTTTTCTGTTTGAGTTAGAGGATTATCTTATTTCTAAAAGGTGTCCGTTTAAGTTAGAGGATAACCTTTTTTTCTTCCCTTCTCTTTAAAAAAAAAAAAAAAAAAAAAGTTAGTTAGCTTTGCTATAGTTCAGTATAGTTTTTTGTAGTGTAGTGCTTGTGGTAACTGTCAGTTTTTTACTGTAGTTTGTTACCTTAATTTTTTGTGTGCGTATTTTTCCTTGGAACTTTCTTTTGTTGGGATGTCCAAGGATCCTAAGCCGTCCGGATTCAAGAAGTGTGACTCATGCTGTCAGCAGATGTCTCTGACAGATGGTCACACTTCTTGTGTTTATTGTCTGGGCGCGGTGCACCTGCAGGACTCTTGTTCAATGTACCATGCATTCAGTCCAAGAGTCCTGCAGGAGTGCAAAAACAAATTGATCTTGAGGGGTCTACTTAAACCCCAAGATTCACCGACGAAGGCTCAGCTCGTGAAATCTTCTAGGCCACCTAAACCTTTGGCTCCCAGCTCGGAGCCGTCATTGGGTGAAACCATACCTTCCAATCTCTGCTCCGGCTGGAACCGATGTTCCTCCCTCCCAGTCGGCTCCGACACATTCTTCGGAGCTGTCTGAGAGTCGAAAAAGGTCAAGGTCCCCTTCCTTGGATTCTATACGTTCGGCTCCAAAATCGCCTCTGATCCAGTCAGAGCGTAGTCACTGCTCATCACACTCTTCTCGGGCCTCAAGACTTTCGGACCATGACTTGGAAAGAGTGGTAAGTAGGCTGCTAAAATCGCAGGCCGTAGCCAAAATGTTGTCCAGCCCCCCTCATCAGGCATCGGCTCCGTCCACAGCTATAGAAATTCCTCCTCCGACTCATCCTTTGAGCTCGGAGCCGGAGTTTGTTGGGGTTAGAGTCGTGGAACCGTCAGCTCCGATACCTTCTTCACTTCCGTCTTCGGCTCCGATCCCTTCCATGGTACCGACCTTGGAGGGATCTGGGCGCCGAGACTCCCTGGTCGGCTCCGAGGGGGCGAGTGGTATCGGACCCTTGTCCGACCCCGCTCTCGGTGCTTCGGCGCAGGTGAGCTCGGCTCCCACATCTGCCTCGGAGCCGTCTCCTTCGGTGCGGGGAGGGCTTCTGGTTTCTTCGGAGCCTGAACCTTCTCTGCGTCCGGGCAGGGACACCTTCGAGGTGATGAGGAGTGTACTGGCCCCAGTGTCATTCCCACGATCGACCCCATCGGCTCCTCCCCCTAGAGTGCCTGCATCAGCCTCTGCCCCTCTTCCAGACCCCAAGCGTGGGGATCCAGCACTCCAGGACACCCCTTTGGGTGTATACTCCTCTTACTAGACCTCCCCTGATCTTTCAGAGGAGCCAACTCGCAAGAGGAAATTCAAGAGGAAGCATGTTGACTCCCCCCGAGTCTGTCACATCGGATACCGACTTGGAGGAGTCTGAAGGGTCCCCAAGATTCCCCTCTGAAGA
This sequence comes from Protopterus annectens, assembly GCF_019279795.1. Classification (NCBI taxonomy): domain Eukaryota; kingdom Metazoa; phylum Chordata; order Ceratodontiformes; family Protopteridae; genus Protopterus; species Protopterus annectens. The sequence continues at coordinate 878,028,664 of NC_056745.1, forward strand.
TGTCTCCTTCTTAGACATCCTTGAGATGCTTAGGCAGAGGGGAAGCTGGACTACCCTAAGCCCTTCCGAGGATGAGTTGGTATTCCTGGACACGTTTGGATCCCAGCCTTCCACCTCCTGGGTGACTCCGGCTTTCGACCCACTGATGTCTGTGGTGGCTCGGAAGGTGTGGACGGCTCCAGACACAGTGGAACTGACCCCTAGAAGACCTGCCAAGTTCATTACTGCCCCGCAGGACAAACGGTTCTTGACCAAGGATGTCCCCGTTGATGCCGAGTTGGTAGCAGCGGCCACAAAGGAGGAGTTGGCTGAAACTTCATCTGTCCGTTCCCCTAACAAGGAGTCCAGGACGATGGACAGATATGGGAAGCGGATGTTCTCTTCAGCGACCTTTTCCATGCGGTCCCTGAATTACCTGTGCCACTTTACCCGTCTTCAGAGGGATCTCCTGAAAGAGCTTGGAGATGCCCTCCAAGATCCTTCAGCTGAGGGGGCCCAGGATAAGGCAGCCTCCCAGCTGGTGACTCTTAATTCAGTGGTAAACTCCTCCATGAGGCTCCTTTTGTATGCAGCTGATGGTGCGAGTAGAGCCGCTGGCACAGTCGTGCCCCCTAAGGAGGCACGCTTGGATGCTGCTATGTAACTTTGCAGAACCTTTCAGAGCGTCTTTCACCAACACCCCTTTCGATGGTTCTTCTCTCTTCGGATCACAGGTGAAAGATACCCTTACCAGATGTGAGCAGGAAGGCAAGACTCTCTCTACCGTAGGAGTCCGTTTTTCCACTCCTTCCAGACCATATCCTAAGGGTCAGAAAAGTGAAAAGATGTGGTTCCGAAAATCCCAAGGAGCCTTGCCGGACACACGTGGTGGGTTTCCCTCCAGGGGCAGAGGAGGGAACAATAACAGATGCCGCCCTCGTGGCAGAGGGGGTCTGCAAAACCAGGGCAGCAGAGGATCCTTCTCTGACAAGCCCTTCCAGCAACCCTGAAGGGTTGCCCGGCTGCTCACCTCTGGAGGCAGTCAGGGGAAGATTATCGCTGTACCCAAGAGCCTGGCAAGAAATAAAAGACAAATTGGTACAGTCTGTTATATCCGGAGGCTGCAGAATTCCCTTCGTTCACACTCCTTTATTGTCAAACAAGTCCCTTCCAGATGTTCCACCCAATCTAAGGGATCAAGCATTTCAGGAAGTTTCAAAACTGCTAAGAAAAAGGGCCATCCGGCAAGTCCCAGCAGACCAGCAAGGATCCGGATTTTACTCAAGGTTCTTTTTGGTACCAAAAACGACTGGGGGCTGGAGACCCATTTTGGATCTCAGCAGACTAAACAGGTCTATACAAAGAACGACGTTTCGGATGGTCACGCTTCAGTCCATTTTGCCTTTCCTGGGTCCGGACAATTGGATGTGCTCCATAGATCTTCAGGATGCGTACTACCATATCAAAATGGACAGGCGCTCCAGAAGATTCCTGCGCTTCCGGCTGGGAGCCAGCCATTATCAGTTCAGAGCTCTGCCCTTTCGTCTCACCACAGCCCCCAGGGTGTTCAAATGTATGGCAGTAGTTACCGCTCACCTGAGACGGCAAGTATTCCAGGTGTTTCCATATCTAGATGACTGGCTCCTCACTGCTACCACCAGGCATCACTTTCTGCAAGCCAGAGACTATACTATCCAGACGTGCTCCAGACTAGGTATCACTATAAATTTTGAAAAATCTGCCTTGTCAATCTTATCATCTTTATAGGCACAAACTTAAATACAAGGGACAGCTCAGCCAGCCTTCCACCAGACTGGGTGTTAGCCATTTAGCAGAATGTCCAAGTCTTGTTACAGTGCAAAAGAATTCAAGCCAGGTTTGTCCTTCAAACCCTGGGTCTCATGGCAGTAGCAATCATACTCGTCCCTCTGGCATGTTTTCACATGAGGATCCTCCAATGGCTTCTTTTCACCCAATGGTCCTACCAGCAGCTTCCCATGTCTCACATGATTATCATCACAGACGCATGCAAAAAGCACCTTGCATGGTGGATGGTCTCCTCATCAATTCCCCTGGGCAGACCATTTGTACTTACCCCTCCAGTTGCTACGGTGACCACGGATGCTTCCCTGATCAGGTGGGGGGGGGGCATTATCAGGGCAGAACAGTCCAGGGTACCTGGCAACCTCAAGAGTACTATCTGCACATAAACGTCTTGGAGATGAGGGCTGAGCTTTTAGCATTGCAAGCTCTTCAGGACTCTCTTCCTACCGGGACAATTGCAATTCAGATGGACAATATGTCAGTCGTATGGTACATAAGCAGGGCGGAACAAGGTCCTACCCCCTATGTTGAGAAGCACTCAGACTCTGGCAATGGGTGATCTCTTCCCAACGGTTTCTGACTGCAATGCACATCCCTGGGAAATCCAATGTCATAGCAGACAGGCTGAGCAGAGCTATTCTCATGCCTCACGAGTGGTCTCTGAATCAAGCAGTAGCGGACAAAATCTTCCACAAATGGGGACAACCTTGCTGCAACCTCTTTGCTACCCCCTTCAACAGCAAATGCAGCAACTTCTTCTCTCTCCTACCACATCCAAAGCTTTCCCCCAGAGATGCTCTAGTCCACGATTGGCCTCAGGGACTCCTGTACGCTTTCCCTCCCTTTCCCCTAATTCCCAAGCTGATTCAGAAAGCTACCGTATTGGGTTGCAGAATGATCCTCATTGCTCCGTACTGGCCTCGACAAATATGGTTTCCGTTCCTTCATCATCATCTTGTCGAGCAGCCTTGGACTCTGGACCCAGCTCCAGACCCTCCTGATCCATCAGTTGGGCGGGCTGCACCATTCCCTACAATCTCTCAACCTCACAACTTGGTTGCTCCACTTCCAACCCTAGCCAGGCTTCCTGATATCTCCCTATCGGTGCGTGAAATCATTTTATCATCGCACAAGTCTACCACTAGAAAAACTTACGCTAGTAAGTGGAAACGTTTTTCTTCCTGGGCAGAGGCCAAAAATATAGACCCCTTTTCAGCTCCTGTTCACCACATTCTGGAATTTCTTGCAGAGCTCTTTCATTCTAGGTCCGCTTCCGCTACAATTAGAATGCAGTTAGCCGCAATTTCAAATTTTCACATTGGCCTTTCAGAGAATAGCATAATGTCTCATAAGCTTTGTAAGGCCTTCCTCAAAGGAACCACTCTGCCCAGGCCCCCGATTAGGGATCCTCCACCTCCATGGGATCTGAATTTGATTCTATCCTCTCTAATTTTGCCACCCTTCGAACCTGCCAGCTTCCTGTCCTTTGAAGCTATTATCTTGGAAAACGCTCTTTCTGGTAGCAGTTACTTCAGCGAAAAGAGTTTTCGAACTGCAGGCTCTTTGTATACGTCCCCCATACCTAGTGTTCCACAAAGACAGGGTTGCTCTTAGGACTAACCCTTCCTTCCTTCCTAAGGCTCTTCCGAGAATAATTTGAACCAGTCCATTGACCTTCCTGTATTTTTTCCTAACTATTCCAACAGGGCAGAATATAAATTACATCAATTAGATAGATGTTCACAGGCAACTGTGCTTTTACTTGCATAGGATCAAGGACTTCAGAAAATCGGATCAGCTTTTCCTCTCTTATGCAGAGGCAAACAAGGCCTACCAGTATCAAAAGTAACTTTATCTAGGTGGCATCATAACCCTTATTTATCAGCCGAGGAAGAAAGAATTGCCTGTTAAACCTAAGGGCCATTCCACCAGAGCATTAGCCACTTCTGTTGCGTTTCAAGCCAGGTTGCCCATGGAATCTATCTGTGCAGTGGCCACTTGGGCAAATCCTCATACTTTCATGTCCCATTATAAGCTGGATGTGGTCTCCAGGAGCAGAGCTGATTTTGGTTCCACTGTTCTAAAGAGTCTGTTCCACTGAGCCACCCAGGATATTAGGTGCTAGGGACGCTGTCCCAACCAGCAAGAATGAAGGCAAGATAGACAACTTGACATAAAGAAGTTATGTACCTACCATAACGTTCCATGTTAGTTGTCTCCTCTCGCCTTCTTTCTTGCGTCCCACCCTCCATCCCCCTATCCTACTCGACCGAGAAGAGTTTCTCTATGGATCTACACTGGCTGAGTCTTCTCTGACTATCCCACTCTACCTAGTAGGCTCTATAGTTGGGCTTAGGTATGATAGGATAGGATACCTTCATTACTTTGTCTGATGTTAGTCTCAACAAACGAGATCTGGGTTTCTAGCGCCAGGCATCATGGGATATGGGGAGACCTCGAGCCAGTATGTAGCTCGCGAGCTTTAGAAGATGGCAGAGTCGGAGCCGAAGATCGGCTCCGAACCCAACCAGCAAGAAAGAAGGCGAGAGGAGACAACTAACATGGAACGTTATGGTAGGTACATAACTTCTTTTTTATGGCAGGGGAACACCAGATTGACTTCTTTTTTTGGAGGATAGCTTCTTAGTGCTGTTTGGGATAGCACGATCCATGCACTTATGTTAGTGCTTAGAGTGCATTTGTGTAGGATTCAGCAGTTGTAACTGTATTGTCCATTTGCATGGGTGTCATGACGTTCACCACTTCTGTCTTAAGAAGCATGAAGTTGGCTTTGGAAATTTTTTTACCGTGGTTTCCTTAATGGTGGGTGGGGGCGGGATGTGGATATCTAGGGTGATTAGCTTATGGTCTGATCTGACCAACGAGGAGTTGACTTCAGGTGTGGAGCACTGGTCACTCATGTTGGTAATGACTAGGTCTAGGATATTGTTGCCCCTGGTGGGGGTGTGGATAAGTTGATCTACGGCATTGGAATTTATGAATTCCAGAAAGTGTTGAGCGAACGAGTAGGTACATGAGTAGTTTTCCCAGTTACTGATGGGGTAGTTGACATCGCCCATTATTAGGGTGTTTGGTTGAACCCTGATGAAACATGTTTTTACATGTGAAAGCTCTTATCCGTTGAATATACAATAAATTTGTTTGATTTTTAGAGCCTGGGGGTCCTGCCTTGTGTCTTCACTTTGAACCCTAATATTTTCCAGTATATCAAAAGAGGCGTGGGAATCCTGGGGCATGGTGGGGGATCTGTAGCAAGCTACAATTTGGATTGCAATTTTGCCCAGAGTTAGTTGCACTTGGATACCCGCGGATGCATTATGCTTCGCAACTAGCCTGGAGGTGTGGATATCCTTAATGAATATGGACACACCTCCGCCTTTAGTGTTCCGGTCCAGGTTAGATGGCCAAAAAGTGTGGTATGAGTTATAGCCTGGTAATGCAGGGGTGTGCTCTAGAGCCTGAACCAGGTCTCAATCACTGCACAGATATCGATGTTCTCCATTTTAAGGAGTGCTTCGCATGAATGCATTTTGAGATTTAGACTTCTAACATTGAGTAGCATTACCCTTAGTTTTTGCTTGCCTGTTCCTGTTACTGTGGTGAATTTGTCATTTAAACCTTGACTAAAAAAGGCACTATAGGGACGACAAGACCCTTAGCCAGTATCTGGAATCCCAGGTGCAGGCCATCTCTGGCAAAGCATCGTGATCTGTCGACCATGTCTTTCCAGGCAGACAGATACTAGATCCCCTTAGAATGACACCAGAAGCTTAGCCAATTGTTGGACGTCAGTCATTTTGTCCTTGTGCTGCAGTATAATTCTGGGCGATGGCAGGATGCTACTCGGGGCTAGGGTCATACCTGCCTGGGCTACAAAATCAGAGAGGTCTTCCATGTCTCTTTTCATGTAGTCCAGGGAGGTACATCTCAGGTCGTTCACACCAACATGGACAATGACAGAGTCATATTTGTACTTGTGGAGTGACCTGAGTGCGTCGGTTATGTGGCAGATCCTGGCACCCGACAGGCAGCTTGACAGTAACCTTCTCCTTGTTTAGCCTGGTGAGTGGGACATCAGTCTGCCTGACTATAGAATCACCTATGACTAGTGTGTTGGTTACGTTGTTTTGCCTTATGGGCTGTGGTTTATTAGCACACTGAGTCTTTGGGCTATGTGTCATTTGGGTTGTGTTAGGGGGCTGGAGGTTGCTTACATTTCTGCTTTGGCTGTCTCTGTTGCTTGAGCAGATTATTATTGAGAACATTTGCAAATGTTTTTGTGTTTCTGTGTGTAGATTTTGGTGGTGTAGGTTTAGTGGGACTATGATGTGTGGTGTGGTGCAAGTGTTTACCTTCTCCTCTTGACTATCAAGTTCACTCTTGGAGAGTGCTTTACCTCCAGTTTGGCTAGATAAGTGCATCTCTCACAGGTTGTGGTGTTGGATGGTAGTGGGAGAGGGTTATCTGTTTACATGAGGCAATTGCTACATTGCCGCAGGATGCCAAGATTCACCAGTTAGACAGGAGAGAACACTGGGAGCTGACCCTTGGACATACCTGAATAAAAAACTACTTTCCTCTAGACAAGTGAGTATAAGAGCTGTTTTTCTCTAAGCAAGTGAGGAAAGTAAGTACAAAAACTGTTTTCCTCTAGGTAAAGAGGAAGGTTCAGTGCTGTAGTAATTTGTAGCTTATTTAGTGCTAACCGGTTCTGAACAAGTGCTGAGCATGAATAAGCAAATTCAAGTGCTAAAACCAAGAACCTGTACCTGGAACTTGTGGTAGATAGGCTACCTAGTGCTTACCACCCCCACTGATAAGCTAGAATGCTTCCCTGTGACACAGAAAGTCTTGGGGGGCTCAGAAGCTTACAAACAGTCTTGGATACAACAAATTTGTATCTGGACTAGACTAGCTACAAGAAAGGTGGGAAACAAGCGCAAACATGGGCTTTTAAACCAATAAGTTAATAGAGATGGAAAAACTGCCAAACGGCCAATAAACTACTATTTCTGGGCCAGAAACCAGTCTTGTGGTAGATAGGCTACCTAGTGCATACCACTCCCACTGATAAGGTAGAAGGCTTCCCTCCAACACAGAAAGGCTTGAGGGGCTCAGAAGCTTACAAACATTCCTGGTTAAAACAAATTTGTATCTGGACTAGACTAGTTTCAGGAAAAGCAGGTGGTAAGCTTAGAATTTTTTTTTTTTGGAAAGTAGAAAGGGAGAAAGGAGAAACAGAAGGTAATTCAAAATCAAGAACCTAAGTGGCTTGCCCTTCACAAATGTTCTCTCTGTATTAGGTAGAAAGAGCTAGTGACACTAGACTGGAATAGAGCTGGGATAGACCTGAACATATGGGACTGGTAGGAGTGTCTGAAGTAAAAATATGATCTCACTGTACTCGGTTGAGTGAGCAAATGAGATAGACCCAGGAGGAGTGTTCAAACACAAATTTACAGGAGGGGCAGGCAATTCCAAAGCCACCAAGATCAATACCAGAACAAGAACAGGGAAGGCGGGTGGGAAACTAACTGCAGAGACAGAGAGACCACATTATTCTATGAAACAAATAGAAAAATAAATAATATAGACCACAATATTCAATGAAACAATTAAATAGACAGAAAAAATAAAATGCAGTACAATCTTTAACACTGCAAGTTTGTACTTAACTCAGCTAGTAATGCAGTTGATTGTAGGTATGCATCAGAAGCCAAACAACTCTGATATTGAGCAGTAATAAATTCAAAGATATGTGACTAACACTTATAAATACAGAGAAACCCTCTAGGCTAAGAGTTTAACACTGAATATCAATGAAGTGAAACCCAACAGCCCCCATTAACTGCAGAGACACAGACTACAGTATTCTATGAAGCAATTAAATACAAAAGTAGATAACTACAGTGAGAGAGACAGATCACAGTATTCAATGAAACTATTAAATAGGCAGAAAAAATAAAATGCAGTGCAATCTTTAATGCTGCAAGTTTGTACTTAACTCGGCTAGTAATGCAGTTGATTGTAGGTATGTTGCAGAAGCCAAACAACTCAGATATTGAGCTTGTATTGATATGTAGAGCTTGTATTGAATTATCAATGACAACTCTTCCTCATTGACTTTACCAATGAAAATTTGGAATATATTGTGTACCTGTTAAAGATTGGGACAGCACTGGCTTCCATGACAAAAATGTAAAAGTTTGGATATTGACCAGATTGATGCAAGTAATTCTTCTCAGAATATCTGCAAATTATGTGATTTTATTAACTTCTGCATTCATAAGTGCATCCCATTAAGGCATAAATATATAAGGAGAATTAAAAATGAAATGCTTTGGAGTGGCAAAAAGAGGCTTATGTTCATCATATGGATTACAGCTTCGGTAGCGAAGTTATATAGATTATATCCTGCCAAGAGCATAATAGGTGACCAGCTTCCAAAGCTTCAGGGTACCTTCCACATCACAGGCACAACAGTTAGACAGCTCAAACTGAGCTGACTAAAAGACAAGTTTAAGCACCAAGCCCTTCAGAGGTTCTGTGCTGCCAAAGAGAGTGCTCCTGTCCAGGCTTTTGGGGATCGACAGCAGGCTTGTGTTGTTCCATTGCTAAGTAGATGGGTTCTGTTTTGGAAGAAAACCTTCCACGTTATATTTTTTTTTAATTTACGTTCCTGTTCAGTTAAGTGTTTTTTAAGCTAGGGAATGTGTTTTTGTTGACGGTCATTTGACTTTACTGTACTTTTAAATAGGAGTGCACTTGTGTTTTTGACTGTTAAAAAGTTTGTTTTAAACACTCTAAAACTCTCTTTTTTTCTGTAGAGAAACTGTTTAAATTGCTTTTGGGGGCTGGTAAAGTGCACTAGAGTGTTTCTACTGGGAAAAGTTGCTTTTAAATACTTTTTTTTGTATTTTACATGCTTGTGTTTCTTAGCTTCCCCAGGAAAGAACAGGTATTTTCGGCTTGGCCATGGAACAAATAACCTGTCCCATGGTCAGTCCTCCTTCAAGCCACAAAAAAAAGTTCAGTAGACAGACAGACAGTGCCACCACAGCAGGCTAACAGTATGCCTCAGCTGCAGGTGGTGACTCTGCTGTGGCCAAAGCTGGGTCCTCAGACCAGTTATATTTTCTCCTGGATCCCACTGGTGTTGCCCATACATCCACTATGGAGGGTGGATTACCCACATCCTCTGTGGCTGCTGGAAGTCCTCTCAGTGTGTAAGGGAGAGCCAATCATGTCTTTTTTTGGGAAAAGCATCAGGGAGGGTGCCCCTGCTTAACCAGAATGTTGTTCCCGTCCTTTGGGAAGCTGTTGCTGCCTTTAGTAAATGTATTTGCTCCAACTTTCCTGTCAGAAAGAAAAAGAAAACTAAATGTTTATCTTCTGCACCATTTCCTCTTGGACAAGAGTAGTTTATTAGGACTGCCTCAGGGTCTAATAGAGGCTATTTGCCATTCTTATAAGGTGGTTTGTGGTAAAAGAAAATGGATTTCTCTTTTATTGAAGAAACAAAAAATTGGAAACTGTACAGGAGTGTGTTAGGACAGATGCAGGTTCATCTCCTTTGCTTTCTGATTCAGACCCCGAGGACAGCATGGTATATGAATCTCCCTGTCAGGAATTCTTTTTTGACACTTATTTCCAGAGTGAGTGAATGTTTTCCGCGGGAGAATACCGTAGTTTCTCATTTCTTCAGAAAATACTGAGTGTTTAACACTGGAATCCCCAGAATCTTCACCTGTCCCCCCAGTGTTCTAGGCATTGGTTGATGTGTTGGTCACAGCCTGTGGATTCCCCTGACAGTCTGCCTGCTGCTGCTGCTGCTAAGAAAGCAGATATAATGTACAAAAGTTCCAGACCTTCAAGTTTTTACACACTTATCCCAAACCTGACACTGTATCTATAGCTTTAGTTAGTCCAGCTACTGCCAAACATTTTGTTAATTTTAATTCTTCCCCTTCAGACAAACATAATAAAACAGCTAGTAAGTATGGGAAAAAGTGTATGTTTCTGCAAGTTTATTTTTTAGAATTTTGAGTTGTTAGGCTTGTATGTTAAAGTTTATTCTGATAAATTGCGAACGTATGAGGAGTGTTTCATCTGCAGTTGCCTACTGTGAGGGAATAATCTGCTTTATGTGGTTTACTTTAGTTCCGTTTCTCAGATCAATACTCATTGTTCAGTGTGTGTATATGACTCTGTAGATACTGCATCCAGGGCTGTGGCCAATCTGTGCTGAAGAAATTTACCTGGCTGCATTCTCAGAACCTCCCAGAAAATGTAAAACATGAGATTTTAAATCCTCCTTTTGCTAAAAAGTTAGTGTTTGGACCCTCTGCTGCAGGGTTTAACAAAAATGTCTTGAGGGAGGTAAACTGATTCAGGGAATCAGGCAGATGAAGCCTCTGTTGTCTCATCCAAAGGGCAACACACTCAGAACTGCAGCAACTCCCCATATAATGCACTGCAGTATCACCAATCAATCTACCTGGTGTGGGAGTACAAACCACAACCTTCTTGCACCCAAGGTGTGTATGCTTCCTTTTGCATAACTAACACTGACAAAGATTTGATCCATCTGTCAGGAGTTCCTCAAGTAAAACTTTTTGCTTCCTGTCTGTGCAGTCAACTGACAAACTTCTGTTCCAGGATACAGTGCAAGAAAGCCTGGAAGATAAATGCCTCTCTTCTCCTTGGACAGTTATGTTGCTGTGTACCTTTCCACTGATATCCAGAGTACATCTGAAGATTCAGAACTAATCCCCCAAGATTATTGAGGTGACTTCCTTCTGGCCCAGGCAGCAGTGGCTTCCCCTACTTTTGGAATTGATCAGTGGCAGTTATCACATGCTTCCTCATAGACTGGATTTACTCACACAAGAACAAGGGTGTTTGATACATACCAATCCCAAATAACTTCATGTGGCTACCTGAATGATAGGGGTATTAATACCTTTTAGGCACCTGTTCACTGAGGACATGCAGCAGCTACTAATGGAGGCAAGAAAGTCTGTTACTATATAATCATATATTAACCAATTTAAAAGGTTTTCTAGTCATTGGCAACAAGGTGTTAGAGAAGCTAACACTTGCAGCTGAGCTGGCTGACTTGAGGATGTCCTTCTATTCATATGCTGCTGTATTCATGACAGGGAGTTTGCTCTGGTGAACTCTCGAATGTCCGGCCGTTATACAAAAGTTAAATGCTACCGCTACGGAACGTGTGACATCCTGCGCTTCTTCTCTGACATCAGTTGTAAATGGACATCTGGTATAAAGCGGGTGTCAGCATGCATCCACCTCTAAACTTTTCAGCTGCCTGTGCGACCATGAGTTCCGGTTGTCGCTTTATGGGAAGAAGCGGTTTTCTACATCCGACTCCAGGTATGTACCCATTAGGGGTTTTCTGATCTTTTTTTGCTACAGCTTTAGGTTTCATGTCATGTAGGAAGGGCAAGTGTAGGTATGGAAGGCAAATTCCACATGCCTATTCTGCCTAGACCGAGAACACGACCATGCAACGTGTAATATTTGTCAGGCCTTTGTCCCCAAAACCCTTAGAAGCCCTCTAACAACTTTGAATTTGTACCTTGAGAACCAAAGGCTTAAATGTCTAACCGCACGCATGGACCCGACGTCGGAACCCTTGGTAGAGCCCCCAGTCAAGAAGGCCAAAAAGAGCAGGAATGAACCAACTGCTGTGCCCTCCACTCCAGCTGTACTTTTCAAGACCAGTGAAGGCAGAGTCTGAGCCAGAGTCCTTGGAGCTTCCTTTGGTGCAAGGCCCAGAGGAAACTAGGCCGTTGCCCAAGGTCACAACCCGGAGGGAAACTCCGGCGTCCGAGTCGGTTGCTGAAGGGGAATCTAGGCTCATTATTTCTGAGGGACCGTGTGGGATTTCTCAGATTGTAGTTCACGAAGACCTAGAATCAGACGTTGTGGAGTGCTGGCCGGCATCAGACCCTCCACCGTTTTTCTCAGTCGTCTTCACCAGATTCTCATAGGAAGAGAATACAGAAGACTAAACATATTTCCCAACCTCTGTCTTCTCCGAGCGTTGAACAGCACCCGGATTGGCAGGCCCTTACCCAGGGCCTACTCAGTGCTTTCCTGCCTTACGTCAGGGCCAGATCCCTACTCAGGCCCCTACGGCCTCTACCCCCAAGGGAGCAATCCCTGATGAGGATTCTTCAGAGGATGATGAATCCCTCGCCTACTCCTCACAAATGGATTCTTCCCTGGGATATGCCTCCTCAGAGGAGGAGTGTAATGGCACCGATTCTCTAGGCATGGATCTCACCTTTGGTGAGACCATCACTAAGATGCAAGATTTCTTTAAATGGAATAGCAGCCAAGTCACTGAGACTCAAAAAAGATATGAATTACTCCAATTGGAGTCTCCAATCCCTTCTGCTGTGCTCCCTGTACACCCTGCTTTTCTGGGTGCATTCATGGCTGCTTCTAAAAAGCCTGATTCACAGCCTCCAGCCCCCATGCATCCAGACAGATTTTACAAGGTGCCTGAGGCAGCAACCTTTCTCTACAAGGCTCCTGCTGCAGACCTGGCAGTCATTTCTGTGACCATGGACAAAACTTCCAAATTGCTCCCCTCCACTTCTCTTCTGTCCTCTGATAAAGAGAGCAGGATGATGGAACGCCTGGGAAAGAAGGATGTTCTTCGTGTTTCGCTGTTGCAGTCATCACATTTGGGTTATCCCTGCCAGGGTAGCCCACGGCCAGCCTGAATACCAGAGATTTAATATTTCTGCATCTGTTGCTGTTGCTTGAGGACTGGCGTCAGGTTGTTAGAGGTATAAAGCAGGGCAGCCGACGCCATTACATCACTTTTTCTTGCCGTGGAGCCCGAAGCAGAAGCAGTTTGCCGCTACCTGAGTTTTCATTTCCAAATTAAAGTTGAAGTCTTCTAAAGCTAAGTATCCCGTTGGAGATCCTTTTTTCTTGCACTAACCGATGTCAGAAAAAGTTAATTGTCTCGCTTGTGGAAAGCAAATACCACACTGAGATGTCCACTCTTACTGCGTCACTTGTCTAGGCCCAGACCACAACTTTCCTCGTTATTGCTTCTGTGCTTTAACACCAGACCTATCCGTCGTCGGACCCTTATTGTAGCCATATATTTCCATTTACAGTCCTCTAATTCTGATATGGCTTTGGTAAGCCATCTGAAAGCAGATCTTCTGAAAAAAAACACAAAGACAGAGAGAGACCACACAGGTCCAAACCTACCGATGATGCTTCCATTAAGCTAGTCGCCAGTCCTCCATTACTCAGTGAGGCGATTTCGCAGCCCCTGATGCCCGCTTCAGTTGATTCGCAGGCCGCTACCGAGACCCTTTTGGAGTATGCTGCAAAACTCTTCTTCGACCAAGGATCCTGCAGTAGTCTCTACCTTGGATGCATCCGGAGCCGCTGAGCAGGCACCGGCTTCCGAGACAGTCATTCGCACCACCGAATCTTGACACAAACCGACGTCTTCTTTCACGACTACCATGCTTTCGAAAACAACCGAGTTCCTTAGGCCCAGGGTTCGAACCACACCCAAGAAGCTGACTACCCACTCTCAGGCTCTGGCTACCTTGCCTTAGTCTCAAATGCTTAAAATGGTGGAAAACCTTATCATGCTGATCAGGGGAAGCCAAGCTACCTCCTCAAAAAGGAAGAGAGATTTGTCCCCATTAATTTTGTCTGAACTGGAGTCAGATGAATCTGATGCATCTGACTATGAAGACATGCAACCCTGCTCCACTTGAGGATTCTGATGCAAAGGAATCCATTCCTTCAGCCTCACCACCAGAGGATTTTTCCTTTGGGGAAACCCTGCATACTTTAAGGGAGCATTTCCAGTAGGAGAGTCAGGACTACCCTCAGTCTAAAAAGAGACTCGATGAATTCCTAGATCCTAGGAACACAGATCCTAGCACAGACCCTTAGCCATCCCCCCCAGTTCTAAATGTGGCGGATGATTTCCATGAATCCAGCTGGACTCCTGACGCCCTACCTCCTGCTCCCAGAAAACCAGAAAGTTATTACAGAGTCCCTGACTCGCACACACATCTTTTTAAAAATCCAACAGCTGACCCTGAGGTCATTTCTCAAGGGCCTAAAGGGATTAAAACAACCTCTGCTAAGAATCCCACCCCCTCAGACAGGGATGCCAGAGCATTGGACAGATGGGGTAAATGTTATACACCTCAGCTACTCTTTGTCAGTTCCATATGCTTAAATATCAGCAACATACCTTGGAACCCCTTAAACAAAAAATGTCTTCCTTTCCTGCTTGGGCAGAATCTAAAGATTTGCAAGACTTGATGCATTCTGCAAGTCAAGTAACAAAACACACTTTGCACTGTGGTTTTGATGCCCTAGAAGCTTCTTGCAGGGCAGCAGTCACTGGATCTGTCATTAGAAGACATGCATGGCTTAAGGAAAACCCATGCCAGACCATGTCAAATCTAAATTGTTGGATGCTCCCTTGCACAAAGATGACTTATTTGGCACCAAGGCAGAAGAGGTCTTAAAAATGATGGAAGAAAAAGCAAAATCTGTACAGTTAAAGATTTCTTACAGGTCCAGCCCCCCCCCCCCCTGTATGCCGTGGTGGTACGGCGGTAGTGTGGTTACCTCACAGCAAGAGGTTCTCCCATTCGATTCTCGGCTGGGCTTGGGAATGCCTTCTTTGTGGAGTCTTCATGTCCTCCCTGCGGTTGGGTAGCATTCAAAAGACATGCGTGCGTAAGTGGGCGTGCCTTTGTTGAAGGTTGAGCGTCGAGCTGGCACCTCGGCGTTTCGTAAAAATCTACTGCCAATCATTAGCGGACCGGAGTTCTGCTGTGGCGACCCCTTACCAGGAAAAGCCGAAAGACAAACAACAGGTCCAGCCTCCTAGGTTCAGCAGGCATTGTCCCTCCAAGAACTGATTTCCTGCTCTGAGTAAACAGGTCCAGCCTAGGCCCTGTGGTAGCAGACCCCCCCCCCCAGACATCAGCCCCAGGGAATGCAGAGATCTAAGCAGTGGACTACCTCAATTTCAGAACCAGGGAGTTCTAAGCCACCCATTATGGTAAGAACTCACAATGACTCACTTCCTCCCGAGCACACCTCTGCCCACCTTCACTTACTCCTAGGAGGAAAACTCTCCTTTCACTCAAGCACCTGGGCCACCATTACCAAGGATCAATGGGTTCTGAATATTGTGTCTCAGGGATACAAATTCTCTTTCCACATCCTTCCAACCCCAAAAGGGTTCCCAGATCTACCACCAAATCAGTGGGCAGAGGTTCAAAAGCAAATCCATTCCCTGCTCTCTTTGAGGGCAGTAGAGCACGTTTCTGCAGAACAGATGGGCCAAGGCTTCTACTCCAGACTTTTTCTGGTGCCCAGAAAAGAGGGTTCTTGGCATCCCATCCTTGATCTATCCATTCTAAACACCTTCCTGGTGATCCCAAAATTCAAAATGCTTACCTTCCAGCAGCTGCTACCCATGATCTCCAAGGATGCCTGGCTAGCCACCCTGGATCTAAGAGGCCTACCTCCACATTCCTATCAGGGAGTCATGCAGAAAATATCTCCGCTTCAGGGCAGGATCTCAACACTTTCAGTTCTCTGCGTTTCCCTTTGGCTTATCTATTGCTCCCAGAGTTTTCACAAAATGCCTGGCTCTGGCTATTGCCTTTTGCAGGCAAAGAAATATTCAAATTTACCCCTACTTAGACGACTGCCTTATTCAGGCAGACAGCCAGGAAAAGCTGCTCAAGCACCTGGCCTTTGTAAAGCGCCTACTAACCTCCCTAGGGTACACAATCAACGAAAAGAAATCAAAGCAGGTGCCCACCCAAAGGATAATCTTCCTGGGAGGAAGTCTGGACACAGCATCCCAGATGGCATACCTTACACCAGACAAACAAATTTTCCTGTCAGCCTACTCTCAACTGGCCACCAGACCCCAGCTTTTCTGCAAGGAAAGTCCTGCAAGCTCTGGGGTTCATGGCATCTTGCATACTCCTCATTCCATATGCCAGACTGCATTATGAGGAAACTTCAATTATACCTAAAGACCTTTGGTGTCAGCACTCTCAAGACCTGGAAACTCTTCTACCTGTAATTCCTTGCCTTAGAAAGGAATTTTTTTGATGGGCAACAGCATGCTCCCACAACAAGGGACTGCCCTTCTCCCTACCCCCCGCCGCCCAGACTCTCACTTGGGATGCACACCGGCACGGCAGGTGCATACAGGGCCAATGGAGCCCATAGCAAATCCCCCTGCACATCAGTCAAAAAGAGATGGCTGTGCAGCACGCCTTGATAGCTTTCAAACCCCTTCTCTCTCAAGGTGTTCTGATCAAGCCAGACAACACCACTGTGATGTGGTACATCAACGAACAGGAAGGGTCTCATTCCTACCCTCTATGCAGGCTGGCCATGACCCTTTGGCTCACAGCCTCCTCCTTGCAGCTGCACCTGTTAGCATAATACCTACCAGGCTGTCTCAACTCCCTGGCATACCAATTAAGCAGAAACCTTTGGGACCCACATGAGTGGCAGCTCAACAGAAGTACCTTCACCCTAATAACTCAGAAATGGGGAACCCCGAAGGTCGACCTCTTTGCCTCCCACACCAACCATCAGCTCAGCAAATTCTGCACCAGGGAGCATCACTGCATGACTTGGAAAGTGGAGGCCTCTCCTTACCCTGGGTCACTCTCTCGGTCTATGTCTTTCCTCCCCTACCTCTCATCCCCAGGTTACTGCTCAAAATAAGGGAGGAAAAAACAAGGACCATTCTTATAGCTCCAGACCGGCCCCATCAGCACTGGTACCCCTTGATGCGCAGCCTGTCCCTGCTTGCCACCATGACATCTTCCTCAGATTCTAAACCTCCTAACCCAGAGGGAGGGGGAATTCATGCATCCCCAATTGCAGACACTCAGTTTGGCAGCTTGGCTTATTCCCTAACCCCAAACCAATATGCCATCCTCAGTAAACAGGTTCTGGGTGTTATCCGTGAGACCAGACGCCCTAGCACCAGAAAGTCCTATGCAGATAAATGGAAAAGGTTCTGCACCTGCATCCAGGCTAAGGGGGGCCAATATGGCACAGCCCTCCATCCCGGATTACTTAGCTGACATACTACACAGTGGTCTCTCTTTCTCCTCTACAAAAATTCATGCCTCTGCTATTTCTGCTAATTTTCCCACTGAGCAGCCCCTTTTCTCACACCCTTTGATCAAACAGTTCCTAAGAGGGCCTAGCAACTTGAGGCCCCCCAGAAGGGCACCAGCTTGGGACCTTAACTTTGTCTTGGAAAAGCTCACACTGCCTCCTTTTGAACCAGCTTCTTCTGCAGAGCTAAAATTTCTCTCCTGGAAGACGGCCTTCCTTCTGGCCATCACTTCAGCCAGAAGAGTCTCTGAGCTGCAAGCACTTATGGCTGTGGAACCCTTCATCATCTTCCATGCAGACCTCAGAACTAACGCATCCTTCATGCCCAAGGTGGTGTGTAGTGTGGCTCTTAACCAATCCATTCATTTGCCCACCGTCTTTCCTAATTCCCGGAGCAAGGGGGAAAGGATTCTTCACACTCTAGATTTGCACAGACAGCTCAGATACTATCTGGACAGGACTAAATCCTTCAGAAAGTCTGATCAATTGCTGGTTAGCTTTGCTACAGGGGCAGAAGGCAAAGCCATCTCCAAGCAAACCATTTCCAAATGGATAGAACACTGCATCCATTTCTGCTGCAAACAGCATGTTAAGCCTCCCCCCAAGGGGGTCAGGACACACTCTATCAGAGCAGCCTCCACCTCTGCAGCTTTCCTCAGAGGAGTCCCCACCAGGGACATCTTGGAGGCTGCCACCTGGACATCTGTTCACACTTTCACCAAGCATTACCACCTGCCTCTCTTCTCCAAATCCAGGCAAGGGGTTGCCTCTGCAGTCTTGCAGGCATCCTAGCCAAGCCCCTAGCTTACATGACTGCCTCCACCCATTTCCTCAGCTTTGGGAATCTACCCAAATGTGATGACTGCAACAGTGAAACACGAAGAACATAGTACAGTTGTGTACACTTATATAAATGTAGATGTTCAAGTGTATTCACTGTTGCAGTCCTGGATGCTCTTTGTGTTTCACTGATGCAGTCATCACATTTGGGTTATCTGCTTGCAGTATCCCTCAGTCAGCCTGATTAACAAAATCTTGGGTCCTGCGTCGGTTGCTATCTCATCTTCCGTGACGTCAGGTAGTCAGGGGTATAAAGCATGGAGCCGATGCCATTACACCAGTCTTTCTTGTCGTGTGGTGCCCGAAGCAGAAGCAGTTCGCAAGTGCCAGTCGGCCGACTCCTGAAATTTTCATTTTCTTGTTTCAGAACCGAAGTCTTCAACTAAAGCTAAGTACGCTGTTGGGGAAACTTTTTTTCTTGCTCTAAACCGATGTCAGTAAAAGTAAATAATTGTATTTCTTGTGGAAAGCAAATACCTCATAAAGATTTCCATTCGTACTCTAGGCCCTGACAATGATATACCTCACCGTCGGTTTTGTGCCTTATTTAAACAACGAACTATTCATCATCTGTATATTTACACTTCTAAATATTTTGGTACACGGTTCAATTATCCAGATATGTCTTTGGTAAGCCATCCGACTACCGACATTCTGAAAAAATGCATAGATAAAGACAGAGACAGGCCGCCTAGGTCCAAAGCTGCCGACAATGCTTCTCCTAAGCCAGTCGCCAGTTCACCGGTACTCAGTGAGGTGCTTTCGCAGCCCCTGATGCCCACTACTTCAGATTTGCTGGCCTCTGAGACCCATTCAGAATCCGGTATGACCAGGATTTACCCTCATCTACGTATGAGGATTCTGATGCTGAGGACTCTATTCCCTCTGCTTCCCCCCAGAGGATTTCTCTTTTGGTGAAACCTTGCATACTCTCAGGGAGCATTTTCGTTGGGAAAGACAGGATTATTCTGATTCTAAAAAGAGGCTTAGGGATTTCTTACTCCTGCCCCAGCACAGGCCTTTAGCTATCCCTCCTGTACTAGACATTGTTGATGCCTTTTCAGAATCTAGCTTGGCCCCTGACTCTTTACCTCCTGATCCCAGAAAACCTGATAGATATTACAGGGTTCCTGACTCTCACAAGTTCCTTTTTTAAAAATCCTACTGTGGATCCTGAGACCATTTCACAGGGACCCAAGGGCATTAAGGCTACTACTGCCAAAAATCCTACCCCCTCTGATAGAGACCCCAGGGTGCTGGATAGATGGTGTAAGAAGGTATACACTTCTGCAACCCTGGCCATTAGGGCCTTAAACTGACAGTTTCATATGTTAAAGTATCAGCAGCATATTATTGGACTGCTTAAACAGAAAATTATATTGATTCCTGATTGTGCTGAAAATAAGAATTTACAGGATTTAATGCTTTCTGCTGAACAGGTTGGAAAACATACTTTGCAATGTGGTTTTGATTCATTAGAGACATCTTGCAGGGCTGCTATCACTGGGTATGTACTTAGGAGGCATGCTTGGCTTAAGGAGCAATCCTACCCAGATCATATTAAAGCTAAATTACTGGATGCTCCCTTAAATCAGGACTGCCTGTTTGGCAACAAACAGAAGAAGTTCTTAAAAAGATGGAGGAAACAGCTAAATCTATGAAAACTGTTAAAGATTTTCTACAAGTACAACCTCCAAGATTTAGTAGGCATTGGCCCTCTAAGAATTGGTCCTTTCCTGCCTCTTCCAGGCCTTCTCAGTCCAAACCCAGATCCAGCATAACACCCAGGCTTCAGTTCCAGGGTATGCACAGGACTAAGCAGTGGGGGGGGGGCTCCCACTTCCAAATCAGGGAGTAGTAAGACCCCCCCCCATGGAAAACTGTCTCAATGACTTAACTTTAAAACTTCCGAGCACTTCTCACCTGACTGCTCCTTTAGGGGGAAAGATTGATCTGCAGGCAAAAAACTGGGAACTCATTACCCAGGACAAATGGGTTTTAAATATAGTTTCCCAAGGATACAAATTTCACTTCCACACGTTATCAACCCCAAACGGTTGTCCAGATCTACCCCCAAATCAGTGGGCAGAGGTTCAAAAGCAAGTACTGTCTCTCTTAAGCATAAAGGCTATTCAAACTATACCAGAAGAGGAAAAGGGACACGGTTTTTACTCAACACTTTTCTTGGTACCGAGAAAAGACAACTCATGGCGTCCTATCCTGTACCTGTCTATCTTAAACACCTTTTTGGTTATTCCAAAATTCAAGATGCTAACTCTTCACCAGTTGCTTCCTATGCTAGGCAAAGATGCTTAGTTGGCAACACTCAATTTAAAGGAAGCCTACCTGCACATCCCAATCAGGGAATCTTGTAGGAGATACCAACTCTTCAAAGCAGGCTACGTGCACTATCAGTTTTCTACACTGCCCTTTGGCTTATCTACTGCACCCAGGGTATTCGCAAAGTGCCTAGCTCCATTCATTGCATTTTGCAGGCAAAGAAATATTCAAATATACCCATACTTGGACGATTGTCTAATTCAGGCAGAAAGCCAGGACCTACTTTTGAATCATCTGGCATTTGTACAAAAGGTGCTAACTTGTCTGGGGTACATCATAAACGAAAAGAAATCACACCTGGTACCCTGTCAACAAATTATATTCCTGGGAGCAAGCTTGAATACAACTTCCCAGATGGCTTTCCTCACGCCAGAGAAACAAATTAATTTGACAACCTACTTCAAACTAATGGCCACAAAAATCCAACTATCTGCAAGGTAAATACTGCAAGCCTTGGGGTTCATGGCCTCCTGCATTCTACTAATTCCATATGCAAGACTGCATATGAGAAAACTACAATGGTATCTAAAAAGCCTATGGTGTCAACATTCTCAGGATCTAGAAGCAATGATTCCTATCATACCTTGCTTACGGTTAGAGTTCCTTTGGTGGGTAGAGGCCTGCCACCAAACAAAGGGACTACCATTCACTCTACCCCCTGCCGCCCAAACCCTAACAACAGATGCATCAGATTATGCATGGGGTGCTCACCTGGTAGTGAAGTGCATTCTGGGCAAATGAAACCCAAGTCAAATGCACCTGCATATCAATCAGAAAGAAATGTTAGCTGTCCAGAATGCTTTGACAGCCTTCCAGGACTACATTCTTCCAGGACAATTAATGGTAAAGACTGACAACACCACTGTTATGTGATACATAAACAAGCAGAGAGGTACACATTCTTACCCCCTCTGCAGACCAGCCATGGCATTGTGGAACACAGCCTTGAGCTACCAAGTGAATCTACAAGCTCAATTCCTGCCAGGAAAACTAAACAGACAGACTAAGCAGAAACCTCATGGACCCACACCAGTGGAAATTGGAACCAAGTATTTTCAACATATTGACAAGCAAATGGGGGAGCCCAGATATAGACCTGTTTGCCTCCCCCCAGAACCATCAACTGGACATATTTTGCACAAGGATTCCCCACAAGCAAGCTTGGAAAGTGGATGCTCTATCCTTCAGCTGGAAAAACCTATCAGTGTATGCCTTTCCTCCTCTGCCTCTGCTCTCCAGTGTACTACTAAAGATCAAACAGAACAAGCCAAGGATGATTTTAATTGCACCAGACTGGCCTCGCCAACACTGGTACCCACTCTTGCACAGTGTGTCACGCTTGGCTCCATGGCACCTGCCTCAGACTCCTTCCCTGTTGTCTCAGCAGGCGAACCAGATTCTGCACCTTCAGCTGCAAACCCTGAACCTAGCAGCCTGGCTAATTACCTAATCTCTACTTTACCATCCCTCAGTAAATCAGTGATGGATAGCATTTTAGAGGCAAGGAGGCCTAGTACTAGAATATCTTATGCTGCAAAATGGAGAAGCTTCTGTGCTTGGAACCAATCTCAAGGAATGAACGCAGCAGTGCCCAGTTTACCTCAGATTCTACAATACTTGACTGAGATGCTTCATAAGGGCTTGCCTTTTTCCGCCATTAAAATTCATGCCTCAGCCATTTCAGCTCATTATAGCACAGAGCCTCCCGTCTTCTCTCACCCCACTGCTCAAGCAGTTCAGAGGGGCCAAGAATTTAAGACCACCCAGGAGAGCTCCTACTCCAGCCGGGGATCTTAACTTTGTCTTGGAGAAACTCACTCTTCCTCCTTTCGAGCCAGCTGCTACTGCAGATTTAAAATTCCTTTCCTGGAAACCGCTTTCCTTTTGGCAATCACTTCTGTAAGAAGGGTATCTGAATTACAGGCCCTCATGGCAGTGGAGCCTTTCATCATCTTTCATGTGGACAGGGTGTCCCTCAGAACCAATCCCTCCTTCATGCCCAAGGTGGTGTCCAGTGTGGCTCTTAATCAGTCCATCCATTTGCCTACCTTCTTTCCTAACCCACAGAACAAAGGGAACGGATACTGCACTCTTTAGATGTGCACAGACAGCTTAGATTCTACTTGGACAGGACTAAACCTCAAAGGAAATCTGAACAACTGCTGGTGGCATTTGCTGCAGGGACAGAGGGGAAAGCTGTTTCAAAACAAACCATTTCAAAATGGATAGGCCACTGCATTCATTTCTGCTATAAGCACCATGAAAAACCTATCCCACAGGGCATCAGACCCCATTCAACCAGGGCTGCATCTGCCTCTGCAGCTTTTCTCAGGGGCGTCCCTATTAGGGATATCCTAGAAGCTGCTACCTGGAGTTCTGTACATACTTTCACCAAGCATTATCATTTGCCACTTTTCTCTAAATCCAGGGCTGGTTTTGCCACTGCAGTCTTGAAGGGCCTTATAGCTGGTGCTAATTCTGTTTAAATTCCTCCTCCCAACCTTAGCTTTGGGAATCTACCCAAATGTAATGATTGCAACAGTGAAACACGAAGAATATAGTACAGTTGTGTACACTTGCCATAAATATAGATGTTCGAGTGTATTCACTGTTGCAGTCCTGGTTACCCTCCCTCCAGCCCCATTTTCTTCCTTTGGCTATACCTCTACTCTCACTTACTATGCTCTAAAAGCTTTTTGATGTATTTGCTTTTCTGTTGGAGGTATATCCTTATATTTATAAATTTAGTTGCTTCCCATTAGGGGGGCACCTGCCATCTGGGGCAGGAAAAACTGATGTAATGGCGTCGGCTGCATGTTTTATACACCTGACAACCTGACGTCTTATAAGAAGGGACAGCAGCCGACGCAGGACCCAAGACTTTTTTAAGCAGGCTGACTCAGGGCCACTGCAAGCAGGTAACCCAAATGTAATGACTGCAACAGTGAATGCACTCGAACATCTACATTTATGGTAAGTGTACACAACTGTACTTTTGTAGACCAGGTCCATTGATGGGGTATCCCAGATGTGGATCTTTTCACCTCCCCCATGAACAGACAGCTGCCGACCTTCTGTTCCAGTGTACCTCACCCAGAGGCTTGGAAGGTGGATGCTGTATCGATTTCCTGGAAGGGGATGTATGTCTATGCATTCCCCCCTTCCCTCTCATACAAAGAGTCCTGCTGAAAATTCAGAAGGAACAGCTTTAAATCTTGCTGGTGACTCCCTATTGGTCAAAGCAGCACTGGTTCCCTCTTCTATTTCACCTAGCCAAGGCAATCACCACAAGTTACCCCACCTAACGGGCCTACTCTCCTAGGACAAGGGCACACTCCTACACCCCCAGTTGTCCACTCTGAACCTCACACTCTGGGTGATAGGGCGTTGATTCCCTTCAGACACCTATACTCAGAGGACGTGATCCAGGTTCTGCAGGAGGCCAGAAAGCAGGCGAATAGAAAATTGTACCTGTCAAACTGGCACAGAGTTTCATTTTGGTGTCAAAAAAACCTGCAACCACTGAGAGTAGAGCCTCCAGTGGTCTTGTCTTATCTGTGTGACCTTATGAAGTTTAGATTATCTTATTCCTCCATTAAAGTACATTTGTCTGACATCTCTGCATGTCTGCCTTTAATACCTCCTCTAGCATCCAGGTTAGAAGTCAAACTCTCTCTGAGAGGAGCACTTCATATCAGACCCCCAAGGAAACCCATCCTGTCTCTCACCATATTCTCCTGGTGGCCATCACATCACCAAGAAGAGTCTCAGAATTCCAGGCTTTTATGGCAGACCTCTCCTTCACTGCCTTCCACAAGGACAGGGTATGCTTGCACACTAATACCTCTTTCATGCCCAAAGTGGTCAACGAGCAGTCTTTAAATCAAACTGTAAATCTGCCAACCTTTTTCCCTCTCCACAGAACAAGGCATAGAGGGTACTTCATTCCTAAGACGTTCACAGACAGCTCAGGTATTCAGATAGCAAAATACAGTGATGTAAAGTTTGTAAATTCAGTAGCTCAAAATAAGCAGCCAAAAAAAAAAAAAAAAGAAATAAAGCCACTGAAAACCATAGTTGACACGTCTCTTTAATATGCAAATCAAACTTTCACCAAAAAGGCTTCTTCAGACAGATAAAAAAAATGAGACATACAACAAGATTTAAATAGTCTTTCAAAGTTACTTGACAAAAACTTAATCATCTAAGGAAACCATCAAACTTGCTGATGTAACTGCTTAAGTAAAGGCTTCAAAGTAAAAGTACCATTTAGACCTGGTGGTAAGTGTGCTTTAAACCCGAGTATCCACTGCATCTCCTCATACTCAGTCAGCAACTTAATAGCACCACCATGGAGTGGAGAAAAATATAACCTTTAAAATAGCAAATCTAAAACTGTCTCTCACCTTTTTTCAGGTATATGTTTATATAATGCATTTGTATTTATTTTGCGTCTAATATCTGAAAGGTGATTATCTAAACGTTCTTTAAATTTTTGGTTCATCATTCCAATATAATAACTCTTGCATGCTGTACACAATGCTATGTATATAATATTTTGTGTTACAGTTGCTATAAGCATTTAAAATCCAAAAAAGGGTGTTTAAAATCCTTTTCACAGTAAATATCACAGTAAATATAGTCATTGCATTTAAAAGTTCTTTTTTTCACACTCAGAGACTTAAAATAATTCTTATGCTGTTCTTTATAACACAATTCTTTTTGAGAGGTGCTAAGCTTATAACTAAATTGGGGCCGGGATGATGAAATATTATCAAATTCTGGTATATCTGCTAAAATAGGCCAGTGCTTGTTTGTAATGCTTTGTACCTTATGGGTGTTTTTATTGCAAGTCAGCATGCATCTCATGTGGCTTTTACGTATCATTACTTTAGATTTGGATTTGTTAGAAGGAAAAAAGATAGGTCTGGCCAGGTCAGTATGTTGCTGAATAACATCCTCATCTGTTATTAATCTTCATTCCGTTCATCACTGATGGGTTCGGTTCCAAGCCCTCTGAACTGAGTCGGCCTTATACCAAAGCTTACGCCAGACAAAAACTCTCGAGCTAAGATTTACCCATAATCCCCTTCTCCCTGTTATCTCAGATCTCATTTGCCGCGTTGCCGTAAAGGCACGTTCAAGCCAGCTTGCAGCTAAGTCTTTGATATTTTTGATATTTTGCTATTTCTAAATAGATAATTGTGTTTTCAGATAGTGTATTTTTTTGCTTCGTCTGTACTTTCCTGTACCTGTGTATCGCCAAGTCTTCTTTTCAACTTTCCTGTCAACTACCTGTTGGTAATCTTTTGTACCATCTTTGGTACACTCCCTTCTGTCTACCCTCTGTGGTAATCCTTTTATACCATTGTTGGTATTTTTCCTACTCTCTAGCCAGTTGTAGCCATGTTTGGTTGTGGTAATCTGTTGATTTTCTTGTATTGTATCATTTGTTGTTGGTATTAACATGTCTGATAAAAAGGGTGCTTCAGGCTTCACAATGAAATTGAATTTTGGGAGAAAAATGCCTAATAGTATCTCTCATGATGATTGTGTTTACTGTTTGGGTGTGCCTCATCTCTCGGTACAACCCCCTTGCTCAGTCTGTCTAGGGTTTATCTCACGCTCCTTGAATGAGCATAAAAATAAACTGATTTTGAAGGGCCTTCTCAAATCGCCCTTCTCAGAGGCTCTCTCAGCGTCAGAGGGTTCAACCCCTCCTAGGAATGAGAAAAAGAGGCTACATTCCGTTCCCTCCGCACCTTCTAGTGAAAAGGAAAGATGGCCAAAACCGAAAATTCCAAAGCTTTCCGCACCAGAACAGAAGTTTTAGTCTACGGCACCATCTTCGGTACCATCAATGTCTATAGTGTCGACGCCGACTCCCTCGGCACCGACAACGTCTTTGGCACCGAATGTGACTGATAAAAAAAACTTTGACCTCAACCCCAATTATGACTCCAAGCCTTTCCACAGCTCCTATACCTCAGATGGACATTGCTACCCCTAGGATCTCGAAAATGGAGACGGTGGTGCAGTTAGACTTGCAAGCTCGGACCCGATATTCCCCATCTGTGGACCCCTTCTTGGGACAGGGTTGCAGCCCCTTCTTAGAGCATCCAGAGTCCCCTTTGGAGATATCCACTAGAACCACCAGGATCCTCTCCGAACTCGATGTGATGCACCTTGTGGACCAGCTGCTGACAGCCAGGGGAATTCCTCCTGATTCTAAATCCCATTCCCTTCTAGGACTTGGATTTTCTGCTTGATGGACTCCATCTTACTGTCCTCCTTCGTCCTCCTTGCAGGTTTCGAAGCCCTCTGCACTGATGCCTCTTTCGGCACCCTCGGCTTCGGTGCTGATAGTGGATCTCACTTGGGCCCTAGAGTCGACCCTTTGGCCTTTCTCTTGGAACCAGGTCTTCCATAGTCTTGGGATTGGACTACAGGCTCCTCCATTCTGAGTTCGGCGCCTACCTTTTCTACCGTGCCATCCACGGTGCCAGGAGCCCTGTCGGTACCTTTCCAGCTTGAGGATCCACTCCTGGGAGCGGGCTCAATGGAGTGGGGTATGAACCCGGTTCCAAGGTTGTCTTTCTTGGTTCTGGGCTCCCGTCCCTCTTCGGGAGGCCCTGCCTTCCAGGCGATGGAGAGGGCTCTTGCCTCTGTGAGCAAGCCTTTGGCATTGGAACCCCCATGTCCACCCCCTGTGCTGCAGCTGTCACAGGCCACTGTCCTGGATCAAGCACAGGAGACCCTATTGCAGGGTGCCCTTTCCTCTGGGTCCTCCGCAGAAGCTCCCACTGAAGAGGTTCCTAGGAAGAAATCGTGCAAGAGGAAACGCATAGACTCCCCTGAGGAGTCCCTCACCAAGGATATGGATTACGATGAAGGGGAAGGGTTCCCATGATCACCCCCTGAAGATGTCTCCTTCAGAGACATCCTGGAGATTTTGAAACAGAGGGGTGATTGGAAGCCCAAAAAACCCTTCCTCTGAGGAATCCATTTTTCAGCAGGCCTTTCGTGCTCAACCATCTACCTCCTGGGTGATCCCATCTGCAGACTAGTTGGTTCAGCTTGTGGTGCAGGGCACCTGGAAGAACCCTGATGCTGTTGAAGCAATCCCCAAGAGACCAGACAGGATCCTCTCCCCCAAAAGAAAATCCACATTGGTCAAAAGGTCCACCAGTAGATGCTGTGGTGGTGGTAGCAGCCACCAAGAAAGAGCTTGCTGAAGAGGGCCACACTGTTCATCCAACTAACAGGGAGTCACCAAGCGGTGGACACACTGAGGAAGTGAGTTTTTGCTTCATCGATCTTTGCTGTTTGGTCTTTGAACTACCAGCACATTTCACCAGACTCCAGAGAGACCTCTTTTCAGAACTGTCAGGTACTCTGTCAGGAAAGGTGTCTGACGAGGTTAATGACAAGGTAGCCTTGCAGCTAGTGACCCTGGAACTGATTTCTAATTCGTCCATGATGTTGATTTCACATGCAACCGAAGGGGTGGCTAGAGCTGCGGGTTCAGGCATAGATGTTAAGTTGTCAATCTCGCCATCTTTCTTGCTGGATGGGTTCGGAGCCGATCCTCTGCTCCGACTCGGCCACTTACTAAAGCTCGAGAGCTAATTTTACCGGCTCGAGGCAACCCTATATCCCATGATGCTAGGCAATAACTACCCAGATCTCGTTTGCCGCTTTCGCTTGCGAGGTGTTTTTTTACCGGCTCTTGGTAAGTTTTCAGTTTTCAGACTTTTAGTCACTCCCGTTTTGTCTTAGTTCCACTCCTTTTATTGTTTTAACTGGTAACGGTTAATTTTAAACCCTATTCCCGTTAGTGGTTCCCCTTATCCCAGTTATATATCCCTCCCCCTAGGTTAGGCCTTAAGCCTCCCCCTTTCCTAATTCTATCAGGGATTCTGTGTAGTGTTTGGGTGTGTTAGTATCCTTGTTTTATTTTTTTATTTTGGATTGGGTGTTTGTGTGTGTTTTTTTACTTTGGTGCTCCCTCGACACTGTCATGTCGAAGGACACAAAGGTCTCAGGCTTCAAGAAGTGTGACTCGTGCTGTCAGAAAATGTCTCTGACAGACTGTCACACTTGTGTTTACTGCCTGGGACCTCTGCACCTGCAGAACTCTTGTTCTGTGTGCCATGCATTCAGCCCAAGAGTCCTGCAGGAGTGCAGAAACAAATTAATATTGAGGGGCTTGTTAAAGCCTGAGAGCTCCCCGACTAAGTCTGCTCCGGGGAAGCCCTCGAAGCCAGCAAAGCTGTCGGCTCCGAGTCCCAAGCCATCGGCTACTGGCTCACCTTCTGTGACCAGATCGGCTCCGGCCGGAGCCGATCTTTCCGTGTCACAGCTTCCAGTATTGGCTCCACTCGGCGCCGATACCGCTGAATCCTTGTACTCACTGTTGGCTCCGGCTGGATCTGACGTATCCTCGGCTCCTTCGGCTCCACCCACCTCCAGAAAGAGGTCAAGATCCCCTTCGTTGGAGTCTATCCATTCGGCTCCGAGATCATCCCTGATCTCAGAGTGGAGCCATCGGAGCCAATCTTCTCGGTCGTCCAGGCTTTCTGACCACTACCTTGAGAGAGTGGTAAGTAGGCTATTAAAGTCTCAGGCATTGGCCCAAATGCTCCATAGCCCATCTCATCAGACGGTAGCTATTACACATCCATCTATTATTCCTCCTTCGACTCTCCTACAGAGTTCGGAGCCAGAGCTCCTCAGAGCCGTGACTGTTGTGGCATCGGAGCTGATACCTCCCCCTTCGGCTCCGTCGTCCTCTGCTCTGATCTCCACCTTGATGCCTTCATTGGAGGGATCCGGGCATCTGGTCTCTCTCGCCGGCTCTGAGGGGGTGAGTGGCATCGGACCCTTGTCCGACCACGTTCTCCCTCTTGGAGCGTCGGCGCTGGTGAGCTCGGCCCCGACATCTGCCTCGGAGCCGTCCCTGTTGATGCGGCCTGGGGTTCCTATCTCTTCGGAGCGGGAGCCCTCTGGCCTCTCTGATGGGGGAGCCTTTGAGGTGATGAGGAGTGTACTAGCCCCAGGGCATAGTCAACGGTCAGTTCCATCAGCTCCTCCCACTACAGTGCCTGCTGACGTCTCTTCCCACTCTCTTGCTCCCGGACCCAGAGATCCAACGCCTCAGGTTTCCCCACTGGGAATATCTTCCTCTTCCGAGGCTTCTCCTGACCCGTCAGGTGAGCCTCCGCATAAGAGGACATGTAAGAGGAAACATCTAGACTCCCCCGAGTCTATTACATCCGATACCAACTTGGATGAGTCTGAGGGATCCCCAAGGTCCCCCTCTGAGGATGTCTCTTTTTCAGACATCCTTGAAATCTTTAAACTGAGGGGAAACTGGCCTTCCCTTAATCCTTCCGAGGATGAGTCGGTTTACCTGGAGGCATTTGGTTCTCGACCCTCCACCTCCTGGGTGTCTCTGCCTTTCGACCCCCTTATGGATGTGGTGGCTCGGAAGGTGTGGACAGCCTCAGATTCGGTGGAACCCACTCCTAGGAGGCCTTCTAAATTCATTATGGCCTCACCTGATAGGCAATTTTTGACAAAAGGTGTCCCGGTTGATGCCATGGTGGTGGCCGCAGCCACCAAGAAGGAACTAGCCGATCCTTCAGTACCTATCCATCCTCCTAACAAGGATTCCAGGACTATGGATAGGTACGGTAAGCGGATGTTTTCTTCAGCGACCTTTGCCATGCAGTCGCTGAACTACTTGTGTCACTTCACCCGCCTTCAGAGAAATGTTCTCAAAGAGTTGGGAGAAGTTTTACAGGATCCGTCAGCTGCTGTGTCCCAGGATAAAATTAACTCACAGCTAGGAACCCTAAACTCTGTTGTTAACTCCTCCATGCGGCTCATTTCATATGCAGCCGATGGAGCGAGTAGAGCCGCAGGCACAGGAGTGGCATTAAGGCGTCACGCCTGGATGCGGCTTTGTAATTTTGCAGACCCCTTCACAAATTCTCCTTTTGATGGTTCGACCTTGTTCGGACCTCAAGTGAAAGACACCTTGACCAGATGCGAACAAGATGGCAAGACTCTTTCTGCCGTAGGAGTCCATTTCTCCACCCCTTCAAGACCTTACCCCAAGGGTCAGAAGGGAGGGAAAATGTGGTTCCGCAAATCTCAAGGAGTCACACCTGACGCATGAGGTCAGTTTACCCCCAGAGGCAGAGGGGGGTAACAACAACAGACGCCGCCCTAGGGGCAGAGGGGGTCCGCAGAATCAGGGTAGCAGGGAGCTTCTCTCTGGCAAAACCCTTCCAGCATCCCTGAGATGTTGCCTGATTGACCACCTTCAGAGGCAGTCGGGGGAAGATTGTCGCTGTACCCAAAAGCCTGGCTTTCCTTTACTCAAGACAAATGGGTACAGTCGATCATATCCGAGGGTTACAAAATTCCCTTTATCCAAACCCCAATTCATCAAAAGGAAACCCTTCCAGATGTTCCACCTAAGGGAACTAGCAGTACCAGAGATATCAAAACTGCTAGCAAAAAGAGCCATCCAGCCAGTCCCAGCAGACCAACTAGGATCCGGAATCTACTCAAGGTTCTTTTTAGTACCGAAAAAGACAGGGGACTGGAGACCAATATTAGATCTCAGCAAATTAAACAAGTTTGTAAAGAGAACAGGATTCCGGATGGTCACGCTACAGTCCATTCTACCCTTTCTGGGCAAGGACAATTGGATGTGCTCGGTGGACCTTCAGGATGCGTACTACCACATCAAAATTCACAGGCGCTCCAGAAGGTTTCTCCGCTTTCGGCTGGGGGCCAGTCACTACCAATTCAGAGCCCTGCCCTTTGGGCTCACTACAGCCCCCAGAGTGTTCACCAAATGTATGGCAGCGGTTACGGCTCACCTGAGACATCAAGGATTCCAGGTGTTTCCATATCTAGATGACTGGCTACTCACTGCCACCACCAAGCATCAACTTCTCCAAGCCAGAGATTACACCATTCACATATGCAGAGGGCTAGGAATCTTTATAAATTTCGAAAAATCTGCCTTGTCAGTCTATTACCTTTATAGGCGCCAGTTTGGACACCGTACAACTGTCAGCAAAATTAACAGATCAAAGGATCTTAGATATTCAAAACCACATCTGTGTTCTTCAGAGCGACAAAATTCAGGCCAGGTATGCCCTGAAAGTATTGGGTTTTATGGCGGCCGCCATAACACTTCTTCCCCTTGCCCGCTTTTACATGCGTCTCCTTCAGTGGATGCTTTTCGCCCAATGGTCTTTTCAACGACTCCCTATGCATCACAAGATCATAACTCCAGCTTGCAAAAGGCATCTGTCCTGGTGGATATTGTCCTGGTGGATATTGTCCCCTCAAGTCCATCAAGGCAGACCCTTTGTTCCTCCTGCCCTGGTCGCCACGGTTACATCGGACGCCTCCCTGATCGGATGGGGGGGGGGCATTTTCAGGGCAGGATGGTCCATGGCACTTGGCAATCTTTCGAATGCCACCTGCATGTAAATGTCCTGGAGATGAGAGCATTGCTTTTAACGTTGCAAGCCCTCCACGACTCCCTTCCCCTGGGGACTATTGCAATCCAAACGGACAATATGTCCGTAGTGTGGTATATCAACAAGCAGGGCGGAACCAAGTCCTATCCCCTGTGTCGAGACTTTGGCAGTGGGCAATCTCTTCTCAGCGGTTTCTGATAGCAACGCATATCCCCGGGAAGTCCAACATCATAGCGGACAGGTTGAGCAGAGCTATTCTCTTGCCTCACGAGTGGTCTCTCAAACAATCTGTGACGGAAGAGATTTTTTAGAAGTGGGGCCTTCCTTGCTGCGATCTTTTTGCTACGCCTCAAAACAGCAAATGCCCCGATTTCTTCACCCTCTTCCCCCTTCCAGGCCATCCCCCCAGAGACGCTCTAGTCCAAGATTGGCCTCGGGACTTCTCTATGCCTTTCCACCTTTTCCTCTAATACCACAAGTAATTCAGAAAGCAACCGCCTTGAGAGCCAAGATGATTCTCATTGCCCCTTATTGGCCTCGACAGATATGGTTTCCGTTCCTGCATCGTTATCTTTTGGTACAGCCTTGGCATCTGGACCCGGTTCCAGATCTTCTGACCCACCAGTCGGGGCAGCTGCACCAATCCATACCTTCTCTCAACCTCACTGCTTGGTTGCTCCACTTCCGTCCCTAGCCAGGCTTCCTATGATTTCTAATCCCGTCCGGGATATCATAGTACCTTCCCTTAAATCTTCCACCAGAAGGATTTACACTAGTAAATGGCAATGTTTCTCCTTCTGGGCAAAAGCTAGGAATATAGATCCCTTTACTGCTCCGATTCATTCTGTCTTGGACTTCCTAGCTGAAATTTTTCACTCAGGTTCTTCTTCCTCCACAGTTAAAGTTGAGTTGGCAGCCATTTCAAATTTTCATATAGGCTTGTCGGACCGCAACATCATGTCCCATAAGCTTTGCAAGGCATTCCTTAGAGGTGTAAGCCTCCGATCAAAGACCCTCCACCACAGTGGGATCTAAATTTAGTCTTAACATCCTTGATTCTTCCCCCCTTTGAACCTGCGGCTTCCTGTTCATTGAAATTTCTTTCCTGGAAGACTCTCTTCCTAGTCGCCATTACTTCTGCTAGGAGAGTATCTGAGCTTCATGCCCTCTGCATTCGTCCTCCCTACTACTTAATCTTCCACAAAGACGGAGTTTCTCTAAGGACTAATCCGTCTTTCTTACCCAAGGTGGCCTCGCAGACTAACTTAAATCAATCTATTGATCTCCCAGTTTTTTTCCCAAATTACACTAATAGAGCAGAGCAAAAACTACATTATCTGGATGTTCATCGCCAGCTCCGATATTATTTGGACACAACCAAACAAATTAGGAAATCTGATCAACTGTTTTTATCATATGCAGAGAACAGGAAAGGCCTTCCGGTATCTAAGGTAACCCTATCTAGGTGGCCGTCTTCTGTGATTACATGCATTTATCAACTCAGAGGTAGAGAATTGACTTCTAGGCCAAAAGCTCATTCAACTAGAGCACTAGCTACATCTACAGCTTTTCAAGCTAGACTACCAATAGACACTATTTGTGCAGCAGCCACATGGGCCTCTCCTCATACCTTTGTTTCGCATTACAAATTGGACTTGGCCTCCAGAAACAGGGCAAATTTTGGTTCCACCGTTCTCAAGAGTCTGTTCCATTGAGCCACCCAGGATAAAGGTGCTAGGGACGTGGTCCCATCCAGCAAGAATGAAGGCGAGATTGACAACTTAACATTGAGAAGTTATGTACCTACCATAACGTTCCATGTTAGTTGTCTTCTCTCGCCTTCTTTCTTGCGTCCCTCTCACCATCCCCCTAGCCTGGACAGACTGAGAAGATTGTTCCTCTTCCTTGAAGAGTCCTGATCTAGCATTTCCAGCTAAATAGCTTACTAGTGTCACTAGATTAGATTGGTCTCTTTGGCGGGATTATTCCCTTTTTCCTCCTCCTCTCCAGTTGGAGGACTATATTCCATAATATTTCTTTAGCTACCAAACGAGCTCTGGGTAGTTATCGCCTAGCATCATGGGATATAGGGTTGCCTCGAGCCGGTAAAATTAGCTCTCGAGCTTTAGTAAGTGGCCAAGTCGGAGCTGAGGATCGGCTCCGAACCCATCCAGCAAGAAAGAAGTCGAGAGAAGACAACTAACATGGAACGTTATGGTAGGTACATAACTTCTCATTATGAGACGTCACACCTGGATGCACCTGTGTGACTTTGCGGATCCTTTTAAGTCTTTCTTCCGTAACGCTCTAGTGGAAGCGTCTTCCCTGTTTGGCCCTAAGGTGAAGGACATATTGGCCAGGTGCGAGCAGAACGGTAAGACCCTGTCTGCTATTGGTGTACGTTTCTCCACTCCTCGGCATCCTTTTTCCAGGAACCAGAGAAGTGGGAAGTTATGGCACAAAGTGTCAGGGTCCTTGTCGTGGCACACATGGCGAGTTCACCCCCAGAGGCAGGAGGGGACAGCTCTTTCAGAAGATGCCCCCCACAGAGGCAGAGGGGGTCCGTGTAATCAGGGTTCTAGAGATTCCTTCTCTGGACAGCCCTATCAGTGCTCCTGAAGAGCAGCCCACTTGCTTTCCTATGGAAGCAGTTGGGGGACGTCTTTCTCTGCACCCCAGTGCCTGGCTATCTATTACCACTGACTCTTGGGTGCAGAAGATAATATCCAGAGGTTACCAAATCCCTTTCGACTCTTACTCAAAACTTCCAAAGCGAATCCCAGACGTTCCACCTAGTCTAAGGGAAGAAGCAGCTCTACAAATAGAAAAGCTGTACTTAAAAAGAGTCATCCAGAATGTCCCACCAGACCAGATAGGGTCCAAATTTTACTCAAGCTTCTTTTTGGTACCAAAAGACAGGGGACTGGAGACCAATTTTGGACCTCAGCTGTTTAAACAAGTTCATCAGCCAGACAAAATTCCGGGTGGTCACAGTTCAGTCCATCCTCCCCTTTCTGGAGGAAGGCGATTGGATGTGCTCGATAGACCTTCGGGGTGCGTATTACCACATCAAGATGAACAAATGCTCCCGAAGGTTCATTAGCTTCCATATGGGAGCCAATCATTACCAATTCCGTGCTCTGCCCTTTGGACTCTCTACACCCCCCATAGTGTTCACCAAATGCATGGCAGCAGTAACATCTCACTTGAGACTGCAAGGATTCTGGGTGTTTCCATATCTGGACGATTGACTCCTCACCACTCCCACCAAGCATCTACTGGTAACAGCCTTGCAGTACACCCTATCTTTGGTGCATCGCTTGGGAATATCCAAAAACTGGGAAAAGTCCAATCTAACTCCAACCCAGACCCTGGAGTGTATAGGGGTAATGTTCAATACCTGCTCTTGTTTGATCTCTCTCCCGGATCACAGGCTTCAAAGACTAAGGATCCAGCTCAGAGTGATACTCTGTCAATGACTTGGTTCTGGATCGACAGGTCCTGCAGCTGCTAGGGTCAATGGCAGCATCTATATCTACAGTACCCCTACCAAGGTTTTACATGACACTCTTCCAGTGGCTTCTGTTGACTCAGTGGTATCCAAATCAACAACCGTTTTCTTCCCAGATTCTTATTACAAATCGATGCAAACTGGATCTTTCTTGGTGGATGAAGCCAGACACAGCACTTTGGAGCCGACCTTTCCATCCCCCTCAACCCAGCGCCATTGTGACCATAGATGTTTCTCTGATAGGGTGGGGGGCCATCATCAGGGAATGACTATCCAAGGCACATGGTCCAATCTAAAGGCCAATCTGCATATAAATGTTCTAGAACTGAGGACAATGCTTTGTGTTAAAAGCATTTCAGACTGCCGTTCCTTCAGGAACAGTTGCTATCCTATCGGGCAGCATGTCAGTAGTTTGGAACATCAACGAACAAGAAGGAACCAAGTCCTATCCCCTATGTCGTGAGGCCATGAGAGTTTGGCAATGGGCAATAGCTTCCAACCGCTTTCTGATAGCAACACGTATCCCAGGGAACTCTAACGTGATCACAGACAAATTGAGCAGGCACATTCTCCTGCCTCACGAGTGGTCCCTCGACCCCAACTTAGAGGCGAAGATCTTTAGCCATTGGGGACAGCCTTGCTGTGACCTATTCGCCTCCCCGTCCAACCGCAAGTGCAGCAACTATTTCACTCTAATTCCCCTGTAGGGGGAGTCCCCGAGGGACGCACTTACCCACGATTGGCCCACGGGACTTCTTTATGCTTATCCTCCCATTCCTCTAGTTCTGAAGAAAGCTCTTCGGTTGAAAAGCAAAATGATCCTCATAGCCCCCTTGTGCCCTCGATAGGTATGGTTCCCCCTTTCTCTGGCCTCATCATCTTTGCAGACCATGGATCTTGGATCCAACTCCATATCTGATATCTCCCCCTCAAGGGTTGAACCACCTGAACTTGTTCAACCTCAAGCTCACAGCTTGGCTTCTCCACTTCCAGTGATTGCCAGGTATTGTAATCTTTCCTCCCCAGTACGTGACATTATTCTGGCTTTGCATAAACCATCCACTAGAAAACTT
The DNA here is from genome assembly GCF_019279795.1 of Protopterus annectens. Taxonomy (NCBI): domain Eukaryota; kingdom Metazoa; phylum Chordata; order Ceratodontiformes; family Protopteridae; genus Protopterus; species Protopterus annectens. The sequence continues at coordinate 878,064,948 of NC_056745.1, forward strand.
GATGCTGACAAATGGAAAGGATTTTCGATTTGGTCTAGACAGAGAGAATTAGATCCCTTTTCTGCACCCATCTCTGCTGTACTCCAGTACCGATCTAATTTCTTCAAAGAGGATGCCGCAGCTTCAACTATTCGTGTACATTTAGCTGCCATTTCGAATTTTCATAATGATTTCGGTGACTCCTCCTTAATCTCTCATCGTCTGAGCAAAACCTTTTTGAAAGGAATATATCATTCAAGACCCCCAGTTAAGCAGCCCACAGAACCGTGAAGTCTCGCACTTGTCTTGCAGTCTTTGACACAGCCCCCCTTCGAGCCAGCAGCTACGTGTGACATCAAGTTTCTGTCCTGGAAATTCCTCTTCCTGGTGGCTATTACTTCGGCCAGATGCATCTCTGAGCTCCAAGCTTTTTGCACCAAGCGTCCTCATTTGATTTTTCATAAGGACACACTTGGGTCACGCCACAACAAATACAAATATGACTCTGTGATTGTCCATGTTGGTGTGAATGACCTGAGACCTACCTCCCTGGACTACATGAAAAGAGACATGGAAGAGCTCTCCAGTCTTGTAGCCCAGGCAGGTATGACCCTAGCCCCTGAGAAGCATCTTACTATCGCCCAGAATGATACTGCAGTGCAAGGACAAAATGATTGACTTAAACAATTGGCTAAGCTTCTGGTGTCATTCTAAGGGGCTCCAGTATCTGTCTGCCTGGGACGACATGGTCGACAGACCACGATGCTATGCCAGAGATGGCCTGCACCTGTCACCCCTGGGATTCCAGATACTGACTAAGGCTCTTGACGCCCCTATGCTGCTTTTTTTAGGTAAGGTTCAAATGACAAATTCACCACCGTAACAGGAACAGGCAAGCAAAAACCGAGGGGTAATGCTACTCAATGCTAGAAGTCTAAATCTCAAAATGCACTTCCTTGAGACGCTCCTTAAAATGGAGAACATCAATATCTGTTCAGTGACTGAGACCTGATTCAAGGCTTCAGAAAGCACTCCTGCATTACCAGGCTATAACTCATACCACACTTTTCGGCCATCTAACCTGGAGCGGAACACCAAAGGCTGAGGTGTGTTCATATTCATTAAGGATATCCACACCTCCAGGCTGGTTGCTCAGCATAATGCATCTGAGGTTATACAAGTGCAACTAACTCAAGGCAAAACTGCAGTCCAACTTGTAGCTTGCTACAGATCCCCCACCATGCCCCAGGATTCCCACTCCTCTTTTCTTGATGTACTGGAAAATATTAAGGTTCAACCAAACACCCTAATAATGGGCGATTTCAACTACCTCACCATTAACTGGGAAAACTACTCTTGTACCAATTCCTTCACTCAACGCTTTCTGGAATTCATAAATTCCAATGCCCTGGATCAACCTATCCATACCCCCACCAGGGGCAGCAATATCCTAGACCTAATCATTACCAATATGAGTGACCAGTGTTCCACACCTGAAGTCAACTCCTCGTTGGTCAGATCCCGACCATAAGCTAATCACCCTAGATATCCACATCCCACCCCCACCCCCCATTAAGGAAACCACGGTAAACAATGTTTCCAAAGCCACCTTCACGCTTCATAAGACAGAAGTGGCGAACTTCTTGACACCCATGCAGATGGACAATACAGTTATGACTGCGGAATCCTACACAAATGCTCTCTATAAGCACTTATATGAGTGCATGGATTGTGCTATCCCAAACAGAACCAAGACGCTCTCCTCCAAAAAAAGGAAGCCAATCTGGTGGACCCCTGCCATAAACAAACTCTATAACAGAAGGAAGAAACTGTTTCAAAAGAGAGTAAAATCTATCAATTCTGTGGCTCTGCTCGACAGGGGCACAGGAAAATAACTTTCTTGGGTAGCATAAGCCAGGGAACGTTGTTGGATCTTATAAGGGATCTCAGCTTCTTACTGAGGCTAACCAGGGAGATCCCTTATAAGATCCTCCAAAGCTAGCTACAAAAACAAAATCACCACTGTTTCTAGGGACAGCCACAAAGCATTCTATAGCCATGTCAAGAATCTCAATGGCAACACCCAGATCTCCTCTGAGTTACAGCACAACGGCACAAAAATTACAGAACCAACTGGTATTGCCAACATCCTGGCAGATACCTTCAGTGCTAACTTTATCTCCCTCTCACCCTGTAATCACAATTATGCAGGTAAAAGCTGCACTCTCTAAAGCCAGAAAGACAGCATCCATGGGACCGGACAACATCTAAGGCTGCGTTTTACACGAACTTCAGAATGAACTGGCTCCCCACCTAAGCACCATGTTCAATCATAGCCTCACAGCAGGCTTTATGCCCACTGAATGATGCACAGCAACAGTTATCCCACTCCACAAAGGGGGAGCCACCACTGATCCTGGGAACTATCGCCCTATTAGCCTGATGAGCCTGGTCTGTAAGGCCATGGAATGTTTCATCATGGAACTCATAAACAGACATTGGTAACCTCCAAACTCTGGGCCACACACATTTCGGGTTTGTGAAAGCAGATCATGCCTCCTGAACCTGATTGACTTCTTTGAGGCAGTCACCAAAGCCGTAGACAAGGGTAAGGTGGTTCACATAGCCTATCTTGATCTCGGCAAGGCTTTTGACACCATCCCCCATTCTGGAATTATAGCTAAACTCACTAAACTAGGTATAAATCTGTGCGTCACAAGATGGGTTGCCAACTGGCTCACTGACAGAACTCGCACTGTAAAACTTGCAGACTCCAAATCTGACTGCACACCAGTGACAAGTGGAGTACCACAGCCTTCAGTCCTGGGATCTCTCCTGTTTGGTATCTCCTTCTCTGAAGTACAGGCTAACTCAGTAGGCCTTTGGCTAACAAAGTTTGCAGATGACTGCAAACTAGGTACCATAGTAAGTCCCTAATTGATGTGGACATCCTACAGAAAGGCCTCACTGAGACAGATGCCTGGTGTCAGAGGCTTGGCCTCAAGCTCAATGCCAAAAAGTGCATTGTCATCCCCTTTGGTAAATACTCTGTACCTATGAACTACCACATAGGTGGCAGTCTACTCAACACCAAATGTGTGATGAGACCTTGGGACCCAAGTGGACAGTAGTCTCTCCTTTGATAATCATATCACTACAGTAGTCAGGAAATCCTTCTACATGGCACACCTCATCATAAAAGGGTTCTCATCCAGGAAAAAAAGAGGTCATTGTTCCCCTATACTCAACACTCATTAGACTCATTATAGTGTACAACACCCCTTTTGGAATGTACCTCACAAAACATCTGCAGCAGCTGGAAAGGCCACAGAAGTACCTCATAAAGAGGATTACTGGCCTCAAGCAGGTGTCTTGCACTGACCTTCGCACAAAAACTCCAGCTTTACAACGTAGCATATCGCCTACTCCCAGGTGATTTCTGCCTAACATATAAAGCTCTGTCAAACTTAGAGCTGTTGGACATGCTACACTTAAAGAAATCCCAATCCCTCCGAGCTACACGCTCTAGGAACCTAAACCTTGTCACCACAATAAACAGGACATGCTGGAGGGATAGATTCCTGTCCCAGAGACTTCCCATACTCTGGAACAAGCTGCCCATCTATGTCAAGCAAAGTTCCTCATTAGCACTCTTCGAGAAGAATCTTGAGTAGATGGGAAATAGGAAATGCACCCCCCGGGGATCAGTTCTGTGGCTCTGCTCGACAGGGGCACAGGAAAATAACTTCCTTGGGTGGCATAAGCCAGGGAACGTTGTTGGCTAGGCTTACTTAGGCCCTTGGGCTGATAGCCTAGTACCTACCTATGAACCAATCCTTCCTTCCTGCCCAGAGTAATATCAGAGATTTCCATTAATCAGACTGTTGATTTGCCTGTGTTTTTTCCTAACTTTTCCAACAAGGGAGAGTATTTACATTTACTGGATGTTCACAGACAATTGAGGTTTTACTTGGAACAAAAATAATCAGGAACTCAGACCAGTTGTTTTTTTTTTCTTTTTCTGGTCCAGGAATGGGAAAGTCAGTCTCTCTCTAAAGTGACTCTATCCAAATGGCTCAGAGACTGTATAACTTTCATTTATAACCTAGAAAGGAAATCTGTCCCGCCAAACATCAGGGCTCACTCCACCAGATCATTGGCAACTTCTGTGGCGTTCCATTCCAGAGCTTCAGTGGACTATGTCTGTGCAGCAAGCTACGTGGACTTCCCCGCGTACCTTTATCACTCATTACAAGTTGTACCTGGACTCCAGGGGAAGGGCGTCCTTTGGTTCAGTGGTGCTCAGGAATGTTCTTCCTTAGGGCCACCCATGAATGTAAGGTAGCTGGGGATTCTGTCCCATCAGTGATGAATGGAATGAAGATTAACAACATCAGATAAAGAAGTTATGTCTTACCATAACGTTCTATCTGTGTTGTTGATCTTCATCCATTCATCACGTCCCACCCTCCTTCCTCCTCCTGGAAGCTCCTGGGGGATATTTGGGTCCAGTTCCTGAGCTAAGGTTTTTGCTCGGAGACTGCCTCTGCTTTACTTGTTAGGGAAAACTCGATCTGAGGTAACAGGGAGAAGGAGATTATGGGTAAATCTTAGCTCGATAGTTTTTGGCTGCCACGAGCTTTGATATAAGGCTGACTCTGTTCCGAGATCTCTGAACCAAACCCATTAGTGATGAATGGATGAAGATCAACAACACAGATGGAACGTTATAGTAAGACATAACTTCTTTTTTCCTGGACATGACTTCCAAATGCTGATAACCACATTTATAAAAATCACGAGCCATAGATTCAAGCTGTTCTGTCATATGCATATCAGCAGTATTAAGCCTAGCCACAGCCATACGATGCATCTGACCTTTGACAATATTTTTAAACATAAAGGGGGGGGGGTGCATGCTGGTACAATGCAAATACATATTCTTTTTTACTGATTAATATACAACTCTGTTTCAATAGTCCCAGTAGAATCTTTAGATTCCAAAACATCAAGAAATGCTATCTTTGAGATAGATATTTCATACTTAAGATTCAGAAAGGTCACTGTATTTGAATATATTCAACAAATCCATTGAAACTAGGTGCATCATTCTTCCCCACTAGAAAGATTGTCCACAAATCTTTTATAAAACTCCACATGCTGTTGAAAGGGGTTAATGCAGGACAATATATATCTCTCTTCCCACCTTTCAAGCCAGCCAAAGATTGCTCCTTCCAACACTGACCTGGAAGACTATCCTCCTGGTTGCCATCACATCAGCCAGAAGAGTCTCGGAGCTTTAGGCCCTTATGGCAGACTCCCTTCACTGTCTTCCACTAGGACAGGGTATGTTTGCACACTAACCCCTCTTTCATGCCCAGAGTAGTCAATGAGCCATCTTTAAGTCAAACTATAAATCTGCCAACCCTTTTCCCCTCTCCACAGAACAAGGCAGATAGGATACTTGATTCCTTAGACGCTCACAGACAGCTCAGGTATTACTTGGCCAAAACCAAATCCTTATGCAAATATGACAGGCTCTTTGTCTCTTACCACCCCAGAGCCCTGGGTCAACCTGTTTCCAAGCAAACCATATCCTCCTGGATATCTAAAACTATTTCATGCTGTTACACTACTCATGGTAAGTCTCTCCCAGCCCCAGTTAGGGCTCACTCTACCAGGGCAGTGTCCTCCTCTGGGGCATTCCTTAAAGGATTAGACATGACTGCTATCCTCAAAGCAGCTACATGGTCCTCTGTTCACACTTTCACTAGGCACTACAAGCTGGACTTGGTTTCTAGAGCCAGTGCAGGATTTGCCCGAGCCATCCTCCATGGGTTTGTGGAAAGTGCTTCTGGTCTGCCTCCTTTTTCATAAGACAGGAGCTTTTGCACTCTCCCTGTTGCCATGTATACAGCAGCATATGAATAGAAGGACATAGTATTGATTCAGGAAAAAGATGAGACGTACCACCAAGGCTGTCGTGTGACAAACACATCACGTTAAAAAACAAATTCTTTAATGTAAACAGTAAAAATCCAAGTAGCGTAAAACTAAGTTCTATGGTGGATAACCACTTTTGGTAAAAACCTTCTTCAGATCCTCACCCATTAACCAGTGCATTTCCTTAAAAAGAGGACAGATAGCCAATCAGCAGAAATCCAGGCAGAAGCTGGACAAATAAGCTGATCATACTGAACCAACCATTTAGCATATCAAAATGACCAATAGGAGACTGTCAGAAATTATTTCTTCCAATCAGAGGCATACCAGTCTCAAAGCCATTCATAATACCAGTTTCTTCACAGAAGGACCAATCAGCAAACTTCCAGGAACAAGCTGGACCAATGAACTAGTCATACTGAACCAACATATTAGCATATCAAAAAGACCAATAGGAGTCCATCAGAAATTATTTCTTCCAATCAGAAGCATACCAGTCTCAAAAAACATTCATAATAGCAATTTCTAATCACAAACAAAGACCAATCATCTTGAATCAGGAAGCTTATTTAACAATGCCTACAGCACCTGGTATTTCCAGGCGGTCTCCCATCGAAGTACTAACCAGCCCCTACCCTGCTTAGCTTCCAAGATTGGGAGTTAGAAGAAAGGAACAACCAGTTAATCTTAGAAAGCTCATCTTCCAATGGAAGTTAAACTATGACTATACATAGACATAGGAGGAAAGCAACAATCAAAACACAAACTGAAAGCTGAACACCCAAAGAATGCAAGGGGAACCAAAGGGCAGAATATAGTTCCCATGTTGACTTAGTTACAGATCCCCTAAGAAAGGCAAGACAACAGAGTACATAGCCCGAATTTACTAAAGACAATTAGCATGTTTCATTAGAGCAAATGCATTTCTTGGCAAAGCCTCTTGCTTTTAAAATGGGCTTAAGGGGGATAACACCATTCAGACCAGGTGGACGATCGGCTCTGAGTTCCATAATCCATTTAGTTTCTTGTAGTTCAGTGTTATTACATATATCACCCTTTCTCAAATGGTCTCAGCATGCTTATGGCCATAAATTGAAACCAATGTGTTTTATTGTTTTTAATATGCCCATTTAAAGCATTATTCTCAATGCTATTGTGAATATCAGATAGATGGTGTAGAATTCGTTCTTTAAAAGGTCTGTTGGTTTTGCCTACACAGTAGGCTGGACAAAGACATGCAAGTGCATATATAAATAATGTTGGCACTCCTACAATTAGCTCTTTCATGAAAAAAGTATTGGAGTCCTGTCACTGGATGTACAAAAACATTTTTGTTGCAAATATATGGACAAGCCTTACAAAAGCCACATCTCCATGTCCCCTTCCTTACAACGGATGAATCACATGGATTTTGTCTACTACCAAAGCCATAGTTTTGACATAGCAGCCTTTTTAATTTTTTTCTGTTCTTATAAGAGAAACTGGGGGAATCACCCACTATGTTCCTAATTTTTGGATCAGAGGTCAAAATCAGCCAATACTTCCTGATTATCCCACGTACACGGGCGTTATTGGAGCTGTAGGTTTAAATACATCTCAATCGATTAGTTTGTTTTCTATGAGCAGTCATTGAGCTATTAGAATCTTGTGAGTTATAAGGGTGTCCTCTACTCTCCCTTATTTCCAATGCTTCATCACATTCCATGTATATCTTATTCCCTTTGTAACCTCTTTTTGTGAAAGCGGAGATTAATTTCTTCTGTTCTTCCAAGTAATCATCAGTTTGTGTGCACAATTTGGACACTCACTTTACCTGGTTCTTGACAAGGTTGTGGAAGATGTGCCTTGGGTGCATGTTTGTCTGGTGTAACATATGATTACGCCATGTGGATTTTCTAAAAATGCTGGTGTCTATTCCTTTTGTGGTATCCAAGGTCAAACTTACATCTGGAAAGTCTGTGGTTCTAGGGGTCTATATTAGAAGCTCGAAGGTGTACTTAACCCGAATACGTAAATGCTGACACGTCTTCATCGAACAGCGAAAACATCTATCGTCCTGAAGTGTGAAATCCGAAACGTCGAATCGTCATGGTTGGCCCATCTGCAGTATAGCTCCGTAAGGTAAGTGTGCGATAGTTACGGACCTTAGGGTTAGTGTGCGGGTTAAGGCAAGTGTATACATGGTGGTATATGCAAGATTTAGTGTAGGATTAGAAGTAGGTTTTAGTTTAGGGTTAGAAGTAGGGTTTTGGTTAGTGTATGTATGTAGTTTATTTAGTTTTTTTGGGTAGGTAGTATGTAGTGGGCGGTGGGGTGGGACAACTATGACTGTTGGAGTTTTTGAATTTCAAGGTTTAGGGCATTCGGTGTATTCGCGGTTCACGGAATGTGTCAGCGTTTACGTATTTGGGTAAGTACACCTTTGTGCTTTTAATATAGACCCAGTTCTAGCTGACACTTTCAGTTCAAACTCAAGGAAGTCAGTGGTACTTTCCAAGTAACCAACAAATTCACGTAAACTACATTCGTCCCCTTCCCAGACAATAAAGATGTCATCCACAAAATGGTTATAAGAGACCAACTGTGTGTTCCATGTATTGTTTGGGTGTATCGCCTGTTCATTTTCCCATTGCACTAAGACAAGGTTGGAATAGTTATTAGCACATGGGGTACCCATGGTAAAGCCCCATTTTTGCCAGTAATACACATCTCCATAAATGAAAATGTTATTCTCAAGAACTAACACAAATAACTGGAGGAGGGAAGGCACAATTCCCAGCGGATGTGCTGTAACCACAAATCGAATGCCTATAATCCACAAAGCTTGTAAATTGCTGAAGGTCAATAAACGCTCCAAGATATACTATAAGTCAATGAGTATCTTTAATAGTACAAACATGAAACACAATGCGTCGACCTAGGTTTCGTCCGACTTCTCGGACTTCTTCAGAACAATGCAACATGCAAAATCTAATCCTTATATATCCGCTTTAATTAAGTGAATTGTTCCATTAAATCACTAATTGTAAAATTAACCAAACAAAGAACGAACAGCCTTAAAAAGACATCACAGTTAAAACACTGAAACGTTGTTTAAAAACATGGAATTTCATGAAAGCTTGTATACGTCTGTGTATTATAATAATATAAATACAATATGTATATGTGTTTATGATTACGTATATGTATGAAAGATTAAAAATATATATGTATATTAATAAACGTGTATGTACATATGTAAAAAATATATATAATGTAATGCATGTGTTAAAATGCATGAAAAATATTTGTGTGTGTGCTATGTAAAATGCCCATGGTGTGAATAACATTCACATTAAATAAATAAAATATTGTCCAATATATGGAATTGTTGTACAATAGACTAAATAAATACCCATATATATAATGAGCTGCCTAAGTGTGTGATCTATGATATTTCAAAAAATACATTATTACGTAAATAATATTACATACAACCCCACCCCCAAGAAGTTTGGTCTGAAGTGTGGACATATAACAGGCACTTATGTAAACATATATAAATAAATATATATACATATATGCTTTATTTTAAAAATGAGTGTTAAAATATTGAATTTATATGACCAATGATCTCTAAAGTGCTCGTGTGCTAAAAACATTCTTAAAAACATTCTTTAAAAATCTTTAAAAACTTTAAAAACATCAACGGGGTAAATTCAAGTATATAATATTGTGTATAGGGGGACCTAGGATGGTCTATTAATGCGTGCTATGTGCCTTTAATGTGGTGTAACCATAAAATGGGTTTAATACTAATGTATTCGTTTAGACCCGGGTGTTGATTGGCATTTAATAAAATTTGCATTCTTAATTCCACTGTGTCAAGATTATATTTGGTAATCTTACCTTGCGGGTCCAACTCCTGGTGGAATACCCCCATAAATTTAAACCTGTGGGTATTAAATTGGTTAATGTGTCTTGCTAGGGCATTGGTCAATTTCAAATTTTTAATGTCTAATAAATGTTCTTTTATCCTGTCACGTAACAACCTGCTGGTTTTCCCCACATAAAAACTTTCACAAGTTTGACATACTGCAATGTAAACCACGTTACGTGTGTAACAGTTAATGTGTTGATTAATCCTTACATTTTGTCCATTAATTGTCACGGTATGGTTGGTATTAACAACGTGTTTGCATACAGAACACCTTCCACATTTAAAGTTTCCCCTTGGTTTGTTTGAAAACCTCAAAACCCCTGTATTAATACTCTCAAATAACTCTTTAAATGATGTATCCTTCCTAAAAATATAAGTAATGTTACCCTTAAAGAATTCCCCCATTGTGTTATCCAATTTAATAAAATTCCAATTCTTCTTAACAATGCTCCTCACCATATCAAATGTATCATTAAATGTGGTGATGAAAAGAGGTACACCGTTACACGTGAGTTTTTTATTTGTGTTATTAGTGTTACTGTTGTAACCCACGTGATGAGATTGTGTGTTGCTATCAACGTTGTTGTGTATTAAGGCCTTGTAAAAAACATTCTTCCTTTTGTTTATTACTTCGTTTGCTATATTTGTGCAAAAGTCACGTGGGTAACCACGATTTTGAAAAAGTTCAATTATAAATTGTGCTTCATTATTAAAATCCACTTCTTCGCTGACCATTCTGGCAGCCCTGACCAATTGGCCCTTAACCACGGCCCTTTTCTGGTGGTCAGGGTGCCAACTGTCATAATGTAAGTATGAGTTTGAAAAAGTGGATTTTCTATAAATGTTGGACGTCACCCTGTTTTTACTTGCATCAAAAGTTAACTTAACGTCCAAGTAACTTATACTGTCCTGACTAGTAGTGAATGTAAATTGCAAGAACCAAACACTACTATTAATATAATCAATAAAGGCTTTAAGCTCTACCTGTTCACCACTCCACACAATAAATAAATCATCTAAAAAACGGCCGTAAAACTTGACATGTGTAAAAAACTCTGAATTAAACAAGTAGTTTAATTCCCAATATGTTAAGACGAAATTAGCAAAATTGGGGGCACAAGCTGCCCCCATGGCCACCCCACTCTTTTGTTTAAAATAGGCGCCCTCAAAATAAATAAAGTTATTATTTAAAACAACTCCCATAAGCTTGGTAAGTACATTAATTTTATTTTGGTCATATAAATTGGTGTAAAATAACTGTTCCTCCAACCATTCCAAACCTTGGTCGTGGGGGATGACTGTAAATAAATTACAAACATCCAACGTAATGAAAGTGTCCCCATGGTTAAATGTAATCAAGTTAATTTTTGATAAAAAATCCCACGAATCTTTAAGTATGTGGTCAAAGTATTCTATACCAGGTTTTAAATGATGGTCTAAATATTGACTAATAAAGTGAGTTTTGCTGCGTTTACCATCAACAATTGCTCTGAATTGCAACTTGTCCAGACCCTTATGTATTTTGGGGATGCCAAAAATCCCACTTATAACTGGGTGTTCATTGTGTAAGAAACGCCAGTCCTGTTCGTCCAACTCACCTTGGTGCAACATATCATAAAGTGTCGTGTCTATTCTTTTGTGGGCTATGTTTATTTCATTCCTACTAATTTCCTCATATATGTCACTTGTTAACAGGGCGTTCATATAACTTACATAGTCGTGATGGTCAACAATGACTACTCCGCTGCCCTTATCAGGCTTCATAATTCTAATACTTTTGGTAGATAAAATATTTTTAAGTATCCCTTCCTCTCTCTTAGTCATGTTGTGATGAAGTTTCTTGTTGTTGTGTTTCTTAAACAGGTCCCTAATGTCATTTTCTGTGACTTTCTCAAAAAAAGCCACTTTTTCATGATTGGGGGGGTTGAAAGTGCTCGGTTTAGAAAGACAGGGTTTGTTAGATGTATTTATGTCCCATGGATTATTGTTGTATAACATTTTTAAATTTAACTTTCGAGTAAATAATTTCAGGTCTATAATTGTATTCACAATATTACCTCTTCTACATGGGACGAAGCTAAACCCTTTAGAAATCAAATTGACACTCTCTGTATCAAAACTCTACTGTGTGTAATTGTATAATTTAAAGTCCCCCTTGTCATTCTCCACTACAGTAGGTTTGGAAAAAAGTGCACATTCCCCTTCATGATTGTGAATATTGTCAGTTGAGGTGTGATTGTTGAAGTTTACTGCAGAATCTACGTAAACTACACTCGTCAAGTCACTACATGTATCACATACATTATACTGAATAACACTGGTATCAGATGAAGATAATTGTCCGTTATGTTCATGTACTGATAATTCACAAAGTGAGTAAATGCTGTCCGTATTGTCCAACACATTCCTTGAATTAATGTCACTCAAAATTTGGGCAGTCATGCCCACAGTAGACTCACATGGGAAAGTTTGATTCTTGTCAAAAAAATTGCCGCACAACATACTGTCGTCTGAATTGCGTGTGTATGAAACCTCCCCTGTACATGTAAAATCTTTGTATGAAATAGGGGCAACATTATTTAAAATGTTCACATCAGGAAAACCGTAACTAAGAGTCAAAGCTCTATTATGTGCGGTTAAGGAAAAGTCAGGTTTCTTACCAAGTACCATACTGTGGTGGACGCCATCGGCTACTTGCGCGTCCCCCACGCGTTTTTTGGAAAGTTCACTTTCCTATAATGATCCGCATCTCTCCTTGGACGAGCACCTGTGTTCTCAAAATCTTCGTTTTCGTCGAAAGAATGTTGACCCCTGAGTCTCTTAGATCTTCTAGGGCCGTCAGTATAACTTGGGCTGCCAGCTTGGTGTTCTGCGTGCGTAGCGGTCCTTGGAGGGGAAGTGATGTCATCTAGTTCATCCAGCCGACCAATCCTGTCTGCCGTTTTGGTGTGTTCACGATTCGAAAGTTGTGATTTAGGGTAAACCATCCCATAGGGTAAATCTTAGAGTCCCTCCTGATTTTACTTTGGTTTTTTTCGTACAAAATGTCACAACTGTGTTCAACATCATTGATAATGTTAACATAATTAGTATAATAATGATCAAACAAAAGGTCTTGACTAATATTGCTATTAAGCTCTTCAATGTCTAGTAGTAAGGATTCGATTTTTTTATCATTGAATTTGATCATTATTTCCAACAGGGCTAAGCCAGTGTTATTAAAAAGTTCGTGTAACTCTTTGAGCATGTCAGGTTCACGCTCACTACCATTAGGGTATCTCCAAAGTCTAAGCCCCTTGGGTACTTGCCTTAATTCAATATTCCTACGCAAGTACCCATTTTCCATCTGCGTACGCTTCAACCTAAAAAGTTTGACTTCAAATTGTTTGAGTAACTCTTTCAAGTTACCTTTCGGTATGTGGGTATTTGTTACTTCAGGGACCTTAGATGAATTGAAAGAATAGTTATTGACCAAAATAAAATTAATGTACTTACCAAGCTTATGGGAGTTGTTTTAAATAATAACTTTATTTATTTTGAGGGCGCCTATTTTAAACAAAAGAGTGGGGTGGCCATGGGGGCAGCTTGTGCCCCCAATTTTGCTAATTTCGTCTTAACATATTGGGAATTAAACTACTTGTTTAATTCAGAGTTTTTTACACATGTCAAGTTTTACGGCCGTTTTTTAGATGATTTATTTATTGTGTGGAGTGGTGAACAGGTAGAGCTTAAAGCCTTTATTGATTATATTAATAGTAGTGTTTGGTTCTTGCAATTTACATTCACTACTAGTCAGGACAGTATAAGTTACTTGGACGTTAAGTTAACTTTTGATGCAAGTAAAAACAGGGTGACGTCCAACATTTATAGAAAATCCACTTTTTCAAACTAATACTTACATTATGACAGTTGGCACCCTGACCACCAGAAAAGGGCCGTGGTTAAGGGCCAATTGGTCAGGGCTGCCAGAATGGTCAGCAAAGAAGTGGATTTTAATAATGAAGCACAATTTATAATTGAACTTTTTCAAAATCGTGGTTACCCACGTGACTTTTGCGCAAATATAGCAAACGAAGTAATAAACAAAAGGAAGAATGGTTTTTATAAGGCCTTAATACACAACAACGTTGATAGCAACACACAATCTCATCACGTGGGTTACAACAGTAACACTAATAACACAAATAAAAAACTCACGTGTAACGGTGTACCTCTTTTCATCACCACATTTAATGATACATTTGATATGGTGAGGAGCATTGTTAAGAAGAATTGGAATTTTATTAAATTGGATAACACAATGGGGGAATTCTTTAAGGATAACATTACTTATATTTTTAGGAAGGATACATCATTTAAAGAGTTATTTGAGAGTATTAATACAGGGGTTTTGAGGTTTTCAAACAAACCAAGGGGAAACTTTAAATGTGGAAGGTGTTCTGTATGCAAACACGTTGTTAATACCAACCATACCGTGACAATTAATGGACAAAATGTAAGGATTAATCAACACATTAACTGTTACACACGTAACGTGGTTTACATTGCAGTATGTCAAACTTGTGAAAGTTTTTATGTGGGGAAAACCAGCAGGTTGTTACGTGACAGGATAAAAGAACATTTATTAGACATTAAAAATTTGAAATTGACCAATGCCCTAGCAAGACACATTAACCAATTTAATACCCACAGGTTTAAATTTATGGGGGTATTCCACCAGGAGTTGGACCAAGGTAAGATTACCAAATATAATCTTGACACAGTGGAATTAAGAATGCAAATTTTATTAAATGCCAATCAACACCGGGTCTAAACGAATACATTAGTATTAAACCCATTTTATGGTTACACCACATTAAAGGCACATAGCACGCATTAATAGACCATCCTAGGTCCCCTATACACAATATTATATACTTGAATTTACCCGTTGATGTTTTTAAAGTTTTTAAAGATTTTTAAAGAATGTTTTTAAGAATGTTTTTAGCACACGAGCACTTTAGAGATCATTGGTCATATAAATTCAATATTTTAACACTCATTTTAAAATAAAGCATATATGTATATATATTTATTTATATATGTTTACATAAGTGCCTGTTATATGTCCACACTTCAGACCAAACTTCTTGGGGGTGGGGTTGTATGTAATATTATTTACGTAATAATGTATTTTTTGAAATATCATAGATCACACACTTAGGCAGCTCATTATATATATGGGTATTTATTTAGTCTATTGTACAACAATTCCATATATTGGACAATATTTTATTTATTTAATGTGAATGTTATTCACACCATGGGCATTTTACATAGCACACACATAAATATTTTTCATGCATTTTAACACATGCATTACATTATATATATTTTTTACATATGTACATACACGTTTATTAATATACATATATATTTTTAATCTTTCATACATATACGTAATCATAAACACATATACATATTGTATTTATATTATTATAATACACAGACGTATACAAACTTTCATGAAATTCCATGTTTTTAAACAACGTTTCAGTGTTTTAACTGTGATGTCTTTTTAAGGCTGTTCGTTCTTTGTTTGGTTAATTTTACAATTAGTGATTTAATGGAACAATTCACTTAATTAAAGCGGATATATAAGGATTAGATTTTGCATGTTGCATTGTTCTGAAGAAGTCCGAGAAGTCGGACGAAACCTAGGTCGATGCATTGTGTTTCATGTTTGTACTATTAAAGATACTCATTGACTTATAGTATCTTGGAGCGTTTATTGACCTTCAGCAATTTACAAGCTTTGTGGATTATAGGCATTCGATTTGTGGTTACAGCACATCCGCTGGGAATTGTGCCTTCCCTCCTCCAGTTATTTGTGTTAGTGACATTTGGTTCTTGGTGCAGTTCTGTGGTATTCTCAAGAACTAACTCTAGTAGGCTACAGATAAGAGGGGTGTCAACATCATTTTCTCGGCCAAATTTTCTAATACATTCAATGCAAATATCTTACAGTATTTCAGTGAAGAGGCTGCGAATGTCCATGGTCACAAGTAATAGGCCTTCATAATTAATTCTAGTGCCTATCTCCTCATAAAGGCGGCTGAGAAACTGGGGTGTATCACACAGAACTGTTTTAGCTTTGGGTAGCAGTTGCTTCAATTCATCCTCCACAAAGATAGAGAGTGGTTCAGTGATCCACCCACTACCTGCGACTATGGGACACACAGGTGGATCTTGTTCATTCTTATGCACCATGGGTAGACCACTTATAGTTGCAATGGTTGGATTCATAACATTGAAGAAATTATACTGTTCCTGAGTAATATTTTGAGTCATCAGTTTATCATATAGTATATCCTGCATTTCCTTTGAGTCTCATCACAACCCTGCTATTTGTTTTAGTATAGGTGCAACTATCATTCAACATACACTCCATCTTGCTAGTATAATGGTTGCTGTTCATTACCACGATTGCTCCACCTTTATCCGCAGGTCTTATTACTATGTCCCTTCTTTTCATTAAATTGGTCATTGCCTGAAGTTATTCATTACTTAGATTACAAAACTGTTTGTGATGTCCAATTGTCTCAGTTAGGCAACCTCATCTTCACACAGGCAAACAAAAGTGCTGACCACTGGATGGAAAAGTAGTACAAAAATGCTAGTTTTTTTATGTTGTCTCAGTGTCTTTTCACTATGTTCATTGTCATTACCGAATATGTGCTTGAGTGTAACATTCCTTCCAAAGCAGTTGGTGTCAGTGGCGATCAGAGAGAGGGTATAAAGGATAGCTCTTTCTCTAAAACAGCTTGTTCCGTAACAGTTAGCTCTTTGTCCGAGATGTTAAAAACAGCTCTTTGCCCGAGATGTTAAAAACCAATGAGTCATTAAGCAACTTTCCTTTTCTTTCTCTCCCTGCTCATAGATCTTGGAGAGCATGACCCTTTGCTCTAGATTTGAAAAGGGAGATTCTGGTAGATGAGTAAATGAACAGCACCTTCCTTGGGTCTTGTAGCTGATGTTGAATTTCATTCCTCTATTACATCCTCTGATACTACGGCCACATTACTTATTTTGTTGGTTGATATTAATGGCATACTTGCAGATCGGTTCCTATTGTGGCACTATAGTTGTCATGCTTCCCTGGCAACAAGTTGGTGTTGATAAGTCTGTGGTTCAGTCTTTGTAGTTACAACCATAACATTGATTAATTCTGTGGGACGTGGCGCTAAGTTCATGTGAGAGAAACTCTTTTTTCTGTGAATCAGTGTTACCCCTGTCACTGTTTGCTCCTACCTTTGGATTTGTTTTATCAGTAAACTGATTATTTCTAGATCCCTTTTCACAGGAGGTGAAATTGCCATTGATATTTTTCTCCTTAGACCATTAAAATTTTTTTCCTTTCTTATAATCTGTATGATCCCTTATTAATTTGTGCCTTTTCACATCTCTTAGTTTGTTCTCATAAGAGTCCAGCCTCATCTGTAAATTTTCAATTTTCAAAATACAAGCTCTTCTGTTAGGTCCATGCTTTCTAGAAGAGGCTGTTTTTCTCTTATCAAATTGGTCATCTCTTCTTCCTCTGGTTTAAAAAACTCTTTTAGCAGTTTCATATATCTAAAACTCATTTCAATGTTGATAGCTTGGCATTTAGCTAATAGAGCAGGGTAGGTGTTACCATAACTCGGCATACATTTCACACGTGTAATCCCTTTGGTATTATTTGATGGTGCAGGCATGCTTCCATGTGGAAGCGTTGCCATTGTAAGCGTTTGTCTATAAGCTGCATTTTCAACTTCATGAAAAACATGATCATAGTCAGCAGTGGTAGGGGATAAGTGCTGTCTATTCACTTGTTCCAAGTCTAAATTCAGCAAAAGCAGTGGATTTAACAAACCTGCTGCTAAATTAGTAACTCTCCTGAGCATTGGTTTCTTGGTTGCCAATACATCCTTCATGATTGACTCAACATTAACAGATTCCACATTTATTGTTAGCTATGTGTAACGTAGAGCTCAAAAGTAAAGTACATAAAACAAAGACACTACGTTACCAAATGTAGTGTCAACCAGTGGAGAAAATGCAGGAAAAAGATGAGATGTACCACCAAGGCTGTCGTGAGACAAACACGTCACGTTAAAAACCAAATTCTTTAATGTAAACAGGAAAAATCCAAGTAGTGTAAAACAAAGTTCTAGGGTGGATAACCACTTTTGGTAAAAACCTTCTTCAGATCTTCACCCATTAAACCAGTGTATTTCCTTAAAAAGAGGACAGATAGCCAGTCAGCGGAAATCCGGGAAGAAGATAGACCAATAAGCCTATCATACTGAACCAACCATTTAGCATATCAAAATGACCAGTAGGAGACTGTCAGAAATTGTCTTCCAGTAAGAGGAATACCAGTCTCAAAGCCATTCATAATGCCAGTTTCTAATCTCAGAAGAAGGACCAGTCATCAAACTTCCAGGAACAAGCTGGACCAGTGAACTAGTCATAATGAACCAACCTATTAGCATCTCAAAAAGACCAATAGGAGACTATCTGAAACTGTTTCTTCCAATCAGAAGCATGCCAGTCTCAAAAACCATTCATAATAGCAATTTCTAATCACAGAAAAAGAAAGCTCAATCATCTTGAATCAGGAAGCTTATTTACCAATGCCTATAGCACCTTGTATGACATAGTATTGTTGTGTAAGAACTTACTGTAACCTTAGATGTCCTTGTCTTCTATATGCTGCTATATTATTTCCCACCCAGCCTTCCCTCTCACACTTGCCTGATTCCTGACTCCTGGAGTACCTACTTCCGAGTCGCCGACTCTGACTGCATTCAGTTCTGAGGTGAATGCGTGCTGATGTCCGCTTTATACCTGATGTCCATTTACAACCAACGTCAGAGAAGAGATGCAGGACATCGCGTGCACCCTAGTGGTAGCATGTAACTTTTATATAACGGCTGGACGTTCGAGAGTTCACCAGAGCAAACTCCCTGATGTCATGAATACAGCAGCATATAGAAGAGAAGGGCATCTAAGGTTATGGTAAGATGTTAAGTTGTCTATCTCGCCTTCGTTCTTGCTGGTTGGGATCGGAGCCGATCCTCTGCTCTGACTCGGCCATCTTCAATAGCTCAAGAGCTGTTTACTGGCTCGAGGCTACCCCTTATCCCATGATGCCTAGCAATAGCTACACAGATCTCATTTGCCGCTTCAGCTGCGAGGTGTCGTTTTTCTGGCTCAGGCTTGTATAGAATTTTTTGTGTAAATTCTTACTAGAATTTAACTCTTCTAGTATCTTATTATTAGCGATAGTGTTGTTACTGTGGTAGATAATTGTTTATTCTATAGTATCCCTCCTTTTGTAGAACTTGTTTAACTTGGAGAGTTCTCCCCCACCCCTCCCCCCTTCCCCTGGTTAGCCGTTTGACTTAGAGGCTTTCCTACTGCTTTTTTCTTATAGGCTAGCCGTTTAATTAAGAGGCTTTCCTATTACCTTCTTAAAAAAAAAAAAAAAAACTTTATCTATATCCTTTATAGATGATACTTGTGTGCCTTTTCAGTAGGTGTGTTTTTTGTTCTTGTAGAACTGAATATTGCTCTTTTTTTATTGTTGGTTAAATTGATTGGTTTCCTTTCTCCAGTACAGTATGTCCAAGGAATCTAAGGTTTCTGGGTTTAAGAAGTGTGACTCATGTTGTCAGAAAATGTCTCTGACAGATGGGCACACTTCTTGCGTCTATTGTTTAGGCGCTGTGCACCTGCAGGACTCTTGTTCTGTTTGCCATGCCTTTAGTCCAAGAGTCCTGCAGGAGCGTAAGAATAAGTTGATTCTTAGGATTCTGTTAAAACCCCAGGATTCACCGGCCAAGACTTAACAGCCAGTGAAATCCCCTAAATCCACTAAGCCGTCAGCTCCAATTTCGGAGCCGACTTTGGTACAGGGATTTACCTTGTATGTCGGTTCTGGCTGGCACCGACAAGACAACCTCCCCGTCTGCTCCATCAGAGGCTTCGGAGCTGTCGCGGAGCCACAAGAGGCTGAGGTCCCCTTCCTTAGAGTCGGTGCATTCAGCTCCTCTGTCTCCTTTACTTCAGAGCGAGCGTGGTCACCGATCCTCTCACACATCTCGATCCTCTAGGCTGTCAGATCATGATGTGGAGAGAGTAGTCAGTAGGTTGTTAAAGTCGCAGGCACTAGCTAAATTGTTGTCCAGCCTTCCTAAACCGGTATCTGCTCCATCCACTTTTCTTGATGTTCCTCCACCGACTCCAGTGAGTTCGGAGCCGGAGTTCATTGGGGTTTGAGTAGTGGAACCGTCGGCTCCGATAACTCGATCTCCTTCGGTTCCCTCAGTGGTACCTTCCATCGAGGGATCTGGGCGCCGTGGCTCCCTTGTCGGCTCCGAGGGGGCGAGTGGCATCAGACCCTCGTCCGACCCCATTCTCCCTCTCGGAGCTTCGGTGCAGGTGAGCTCGGCTCCAACATCAGCCTCTGAGCCGTCCCGGTGTGGAGAAAGATTCCTATTTCTTCGGAACCGGAGCTTTCTGTGCATCATGGCAGGGACGCCTTTGATGTCATGCAGAGTGTGCTGTCCTCTGAGGCAGCTCCACTTTCAGCCCCACCAGCTCCGTCCCCTGTAGTGCCTGTGCCAACCTCTGCTCCTCCTCCTCCAGACCCTAAGCATAGGGAACCGATGCTCCAGGACACCCCATTGGGTGTTTCCTCCTCTTCCGAGGCCTCTCCTGATCACTCAGAGGAGCCCCCTCGGAAGAAAAAGTGTAAGAGGAAGCACATTGACTCCCCCGAGTCTGTCACTTCTGATACAGACTTAGATGATTTGGAAGGGTCCCTGAGATCCCCCTCTGAAGATGTTTCCTTCTCGGACACCCAAGAAATGCTAAAGCAGAGGGGAAGCTTGAATCCCCTAGCCCCCACAGAGGATAAGTCTGTATTTCTGGATGCTTTAGATTCCCTACCTTCCACCTCCTGGGTTTCTCCGCCTTTCGATCCACTTATGACAGTGGTGGCTCGAAAGGCTTGGTCAGCTCTGGATACAGTGGAACCAACTCCGAGGAGACCTGGTAAATTCATTACAGTACCCCAGGATAAGCAATTCCTTTAGAAAGGTGTTCCTGTTGATGCCATGGTGGTAGCAGCAGCCACCAAAAAAGAGTTAGCGGAGACCTCTTCATTTGTCCATCCCCCTAACAAGGAGTCTAGGACGATGGACAGGTACGGGAAGCGAATGTTTGCTTCAGCCACCTTCTCTATGAGGTCACTGAACTATCTATGTCACTTTGCCCGACTTCAAAGGGATCTCCTTAAAGAGCTCGGAGATACCCTTCAAGATCCAACAGCTGAGGGAGCACAAGCCGAAGTAGCTTCCCAGCTAGCGACGCTTAATTCTGTTGTTAACTCCTCCATGAGGCTCATTTCCTATGTAGCCGATGGGGCGAGTAGAGCTGCAGGTATGGGTGTGGCCCTTAGGCATGCGTGGATGCGGCTGTGTAACTTTGCAGAACCCTTTCAAGCTTCCTTCACCAACACTCCCTTTGATTCCTTTCTTTTTGGACCACAGGTGAAAGACACTTTGACTAAGAGTGAGCAAGAAGGCAAGACTCTCTGCCGTGGGAGTCCGTTTTTCCACTCTCTCTAGACCTTACACCAAGGGTCAGAAGAGTGGGAAGATGTGGTTCCGTAAATCTCAGGGAGCCTTGCCTGACACATGTAGTGATTTTTCCTTCAGAGTCAGGGGGGGGGAAACAACAACAATAATAGATGCCGCCCTCATGGCAGAGGGGGTCTGCAGAACCAGGACAACAAAGAATCTTTCTCTGATAAGCCCTTTCAGCATCCCTGAAGGGTTGCCCGGCTGCTCATCTCTGGAGCCAGTCAGGGGTAGACTTTCACTGTACCCAAAAGCCTGGCAAAGTTTAACACAAGACAAATGGGTACGGTCCATTATATCCGGAGGTTACAAAATTCCCTTCCATCAATCCCCCTTACAGTCAAGGAAGAGACCCTTCCAGATGTTCCACCCAATCTGAAGAAGCAAGCAGTAATAGAAGTTTCAAAACTGCTAGGAAAAAGAGCCATCCAGGAAGTCCCGGCAGACCAGCACGAATCCGGAACTTACTCAAGGTTCTTTTTAGTACCAAAAAAGACAGGGGACTGGAGACCGATTCTGGATTTCAGCAGACTAAACAGGTCTGTACAAAGAACAAAGATTCAGATGGTCACGCTACAGTCCATTCTACCCTTTCTGGGTCAGGACAATTGGATGTGCTCAACAGATCTTCAGGACACGTACTACCATATCAAGATGGACAGGCGCTCCTGGAAATATCTTTGCTTCCGGCTGGCGGCCAGTCATTATCAGTTCAGAGCTCTGCCCTTTGGTCTCACCACAGCCCCCAGGGTGTTCACCAAATGTATGGCAGTGGTCACGTCTCACCTGAGATGTCAAGGATTCCAGGTGTTTCCATATCTAGACGACTGGCTCCTTACTGCTACCACCAGGCATCAACTCCTGCAAGCGTGGGACTACACAATCTTCTCCCAGCTAGGCATTACAATAAATTTCGAAAAATCTGCCTTGTTGCCCTATCAATCTATCACTCACATAGGAGCAGACTTAGACACAAGGGATATGTTTGCAAGGCTACCACTAGAAAGGGTGTCCACAGTTCGTCAGCAAGTACAGATTCTGATGCAGAGCAAAAGGATCCAAGTCAGGTACATCCTTCAAACTCTGGATTCCATGGCAGCAGCCATTCTTCTAATCCCACTAGTGTGCTTTCATATGAGAATTCTTCAGTGGCTTCTGTTCACGCAGTGGTCTTTCCAAGAGCTACCCATGACTCCCATGATCCTGATCATGGATGCATGCAAAAGACATCTTTCTTGGTGGATGGTCTCCCCACTAATTACTCAGGGCAGACCTTTCATTCAACTCCCTCCGGTACAGCGACGACGGATGCCTCCTTGATAGGGTGGGAGCATTATCTGGGCAGGACAGTCCAAGGCACTTGGTAGCCTCACGAGTACCATCTGCACATAAATGTCCTGGAAATGAGAGCCGTGCTCCTGGCATTGCAAGCCCTTCAAGACTCGTTTCCTTCTGGGACAATTGCTATTCAAATGGACCACATGTCAGTGGTGTGGTACAGCAACAAGCAGGGCAGAACCAGATCCTACCCCCTGTGTCGAGAAGCACTCAGACTTTGGCAGTGGGCGATTTCCTCCCAACGTTTTCTGATTGCGATGCACATCCCAGGGAGATCCAACATCATAGCGGACAGGCTCAGCAGAGCTATCCTCATGCCTCACGAGTGGTCTCTGAATCAGGAAGTTGCAGATCTTATTTTCCGCAAATGAGGACAGCCTTGCTGCGATCTTTTTGCCACCCCCTTCAACAGCAAATGCAGCATCTACTTCTCCCTTCTCCCGCTTCCAGGTCACATACCCAGAGACGCTCTAGTCCACGATTGGCCTCAGGGACTTCTTTATGTTTTTCCTCCGTTTCCTCTGATACCGAAACTCATCCAGAAAACAAAGTTGTTGGGTTGCAAAATGATCCTCATTGCCCCCTAGTGGCCTCGACAGATATGGTTCCCATTCCTGCACCATTACCTTCTCGATCAACCCTGGACTCTGGACCCAGTTCCAGATCTCCTGATTAATCAATCAGGCTGGTTGCATCAATCCCTCCAAACTTTCCAGCTCACAGCTTGGTTGCTCCACTTCCAACCTTAGCCAGGCTTCCCAGCATTTCCCCAGCAGTATGTGAGATTGTCTCTTCTCACAAGTCTACAACGAGAAAAACTTATGCTAGCAAATGGAAACGTTTTTCCTGTTGGGCAGAGGCGAGGAATGTGGATCCCGTTTCAGCTCCAATCCACGAAATTCTGGAATTCCTAGCACAACTGTTTCACTCAGGGTCCGCTTCCGCTACGATCAGGGTACAATTAGCAGCCATTTCTAACTTTCATGTTGGTTTATCAAATTCTAACTTTGTCTCATAAGGTCTGTAAAGCTTTTTTGAGAGGGACAGCTCTTCTTAGGCCTTCAGTGAGAGATCCCCCTCCTCCTTGGGAGCTTAATTTAGTCCTAACTTCCTTAATTCTGCCCTTTTGAACCAGCAGTGTCCTGCTCCATCAAGTTTCTATCTTGGAAGATACTCTTTCTGATAGCTATTACTTCAGCCAGATGCGTCTCCGAACTTCAGGCACTATGTGTTCATCCTCCTACTTGGTTTTCATAAGGACAGGGTTGCTCTGAGGACTAATCCTTCGTTTCTTCCCAAAGTCTGCTCAGAAAATAATTTAAACCAATCTATAGATCTTCATGTGTTTTTCCCTAATCATACCAACAAGTCAGAGTGCAAACTACACCAATTGGACGTTCGTAGACAATTGCATTTTTACCTGCACAGAACTAAAGAAATAAGGAAGTCAGACCAATTATTCTTTTCGTATGCCTTAGGCAAACAAAATCTCCCAGTTTCCAAGGTAACCTTGTCTAGATGGTTGTCGCACACTATTACTTTCATTTATCAGTTAAGGAACAAAGAGTTACCTATTAAACCGAAAGGTCATTATACTAGGGCCTTGGCCACCTCTGTAGCCTTCCAGTCTAGGTTGCCCATGGGTTCTATCTGTGCAGCTGCCATGTGGGCAAACCCTCATACCTTTATTTCTCATTACAAGCTGGATATGGTCTCCAGGAGCAGAGCTGACTTTGGTTCCACTGTTCTGAAGAGTCTGTTCCACTGTGCCACCCAGAATATTAGGTGCTAGGGATGCTGTCCCAACCAGCAAGAACGAAGGCGAGATCGACAACTTAACATAAAGAAGTTATGTACCTACCATAACGTTCCATGTTAGTTGTCTTCATCTCGCCTTCTTTCTTGCATCCCACCCTCCATCCCCTTGTCCTAGTGGACTGAGAGGAGTTTGTGATGTTCTTCGTGTTTCACTGTTGCAGTCATTACATTTGGGTAATCCTGCTGACAGGTTGCTCTCAGTTGGCCTGAATTCCAAAGTCCTGGGTCCTGCGTCGGCTGCTGTCACCCCTTCCCTGATGTCGGGTCGTCAGGGTTATAAAAGATGCGGCCGACACCATTTTCTTTATTTTTTTTTTGCCGCGCGGTACCCGAAGCAGAAACAGTTCGCAAGTGCCGGTCGGCTGACTCCTGAGATTTTCATGTTCGAGTTTCAGATCAGAAGTCCTCAATAAAGCTAAGTACCCCGTTGGGGAAACTTATTTTTTTGCTCCAGACTGATGTCAGAAAAAGTAAATAATTGTATTTCTTGTGGAAAGCAAATACCTCATAAGGATTTTCATTCTTACTGTATTCCTTGGTTAGGCCCTGATCACAACGTTTCTGGTTGTCGGTTTTGTGCTAGATTTAACCAACGCACTATTAAGCGTCGGTATGATTTTGCTTTAAACTGTTTTGGACGCCAGTTTAATTATCCCAAAATGTCATCGGATAGCCATCCGACTAGCGGTGTTCACAAAAAACGCAAAGAAAAGGAGAGAGAGAGACAACCGAGGCCCAAAACCGACGACAAAGCTTCTCCAAAGCAAGTCGCCGGTTCTCAGTGAGGCGCTTTCGCAGCCCCTGATGCCCGCTACTTTAGAGTCGCAGGCCGCTACCGACTCCCACGTGGAGTGGTACCGCTGTAAACTCAAGGTATTGGAGCCTCGGATATTATTCCCTCAGATGGGTCTGGAGCCACGGGTTAGGCACCGGCTTCTGAGGGTGTATTCAGACCTAAACATCTTTACATTAAACCGACTTCAGCTTCAAAGGCAAAGACTAAAACACCTTCTAAAGCAAAGAAACAAACTCAAGAGCCACGTGGTCAGGCCTCTACACCCAAAAAACAAATGCTCAAAATGGCCGAAGACTTGATTACCTTGATCAGGGGTTCCCATC
This sequence comes from Protopterus annectens, assembly GCF_019279795.1. Taxonomy (NCBI): domain Eukaryota; kingdom Metazoa; phylum Chordata; order Ceratodontiformes; family Protopteridae; genus Protopterus; species Protopterus annectens. Next base: position 878,090,730 of record NC_056745.1, read on the forward strand.
CCCCTCCTGATAAGAAGCCTAGGCAAGAGACTGACTATGAATCCTCAGATCAGGTTTCTACTACTTCTGAACAGGAATATTCTCTTCCCCTATGAGGATTGTATCAAAACTCTACTGTGTGTAATTGTATAATTTAAAGTCCCCCTTGTCATTCTCCACTACAGTAGGTTTGGAAAAAAGTGCACATTCCCCTTCATGATTGTGAATATTGTCAGTTGAGGTGTGATTGTTGAAGTTTACTGCAGAATCTACGTAAACTACACTCGTCAAGTCACTACATGTATCACATACATTATACTGAATAACACTGGTATCAGATGAAGATAATTGTCCGTTATGTTCATGTACTGATAATTCACAAAGTGAGTAAATGCTGTCCGTATTGTCCAACACATTCCTTGAATTAATGTCACTCAAAATTTGGGCAGTCATGCCCACAGTAGACTCACATGGGAAAGTTTGATTCTTGTCAAAAAAATTGCCGCACAACATACTGTCGTCTGAATTGCGTGTGTATGAAACCTCCCCTGTACATGTAAAATCTTTGTATGAAATAGGGGCAACATTATTTAAAATGTTCACATCAGGAAAACCGTAACTAAGAGTCAAAGCTCTATTATGTGCGGTTAAGGAAAAGTCAGGTTTCTTACCAAGTACCATACTGTGGTGGGCATATCACTGCCCGTCCCCGCGTTTTTGAAAGTTCACTTTCCTATAATGATCCGCATCTCTCCTTGGGCGAGCACCTGTGTTCTCAAAATCTTAGTTTAAATTGAAAGAATGTTGACCCCTGAGTCTCTTAGATCTTCTAGGGCGTCAGTATAACTTGGGCTGCCAAGTGCGTGCGTGGCGGTCCTTGGAGGAAGTGATGTCATCTAGTTCATCCAGCCGACCAATCCTGTCTGCCGTTTTGGTGAATTAAAAGTTGTGATTTAGGGTAAACCATCCCATAGGGTAAATCTTAGAGTCCCTCCTGATTTTACTTTGGTTTTTTGTAAAATGTCACAACTGTGTTCAACATCATTGATAATGTTAACATAATTAGTATAATAATGATCAAACAAAAGGTCTTGACTAATATTGCTATTAAGCTCTTCAATGTCTAGTAGTAAGGATTGATTTTTTATCATTGAATTTGATCATTATTTCCAACAGGGCTAAGCCAGTGTTATTAAAAGTGTAACTCTTTGAGCATGTCAGGTTCACGCTCACTACCATTAGGGTATCTCCAAAGTCTAAGCCCTTGGGTACTTGCCTTAATTCATTATTCCTACGGCACCATTTTCCATCTTATCGCCCAACTCAAAAGTTTGACTTCAAATTGTTTGAGTAATCCTTCGGTTACCTTTCGCATGTGGGTATTTGTTACTTCAGGGACCTTTTGGATGAATTGAAAGAATAGTTATTGACCAAAAATAAAATTAATGTACTTACCAAGTTTATGGGAGTTGTTTTAAATAACTTTATTTATTTTGAGGGTTTCTATTTTGAAACAACAAAAGAGTAGGCTATGGGGGCAGCTTGTGCCTCAATTCTTGCCTTTACATTTCGTCTTTAATATATTGGGGAATTTTGAAGTTCACTTGTTTAATTCAGAGTTTTTTAAATATGTCAAGTTTCCACGGAATGTTTTTTAGATGATTTATTTATTGTGTGGGAGTGGTGAACAGGTAGAGCTTAAAGTTTTTATTGATTATATTAATAGTAGTGTTTGGTTCTTGCAATTTATTATCTACTTTTCACTAGTCAGTGATTAGTATAAGTTACTTGGACGTTAAGTTAACTTTTGATGCAAGTAAAAACAGGGTGACGTCCAACATTTATAGAAAATCCACTTTTTCAAACTAATACGTATGATTATGACAGTTGGGCACCCTGACCAATGCCAGAGCAAGGGTCACGTGGGTTATGGGCAACACTGGTCAGGGCTGCCAGAATGGTCAGCAAAGAAGTGGATTTTAATAATACGAAGCACAATTTATAATTGAACTTTTTCAAAATCAGTGGTTACCACGTGATTTTGGCGCAAATATAGCAAAACGGGCGGTAATAAACAAAAGGAAGAATGGTTTTATAAGGCCTTAATACACAAATAACGTTGATAGCAAATAACACAATTCATCACGTGTTACAACAGTAACACTAGCTAACACAAATAAAAACTCACGGTAACGGTGTACTCTCTTTTCATCACCACATTTAATGATACATTTGATATGGTGAGGAGCAATTGTTAAGAAGAATTGGAATTTTATTAAATTGATAACACAATGGGGAATTCTTTAAGGATAACATTACTTATATTTTTAGGAAGGATACATCATTTAAAAGAGTTATTTGAGAGTATTAATATTAGGTTTTGAGGTTTTCAAACAAAACCAAGGGAAACTTTTAAATGTGGAAGGTGTTCTGTATGCGTAAACACGTTGTTAATACCAACCATACCGTGATAACAATTAATGGACAAAAATGTAAGGATTAATCAACACATTAACTGTTACACACGTAACGTGGTTTACATTGCAGTATGTCAAACTTGTGAAAGTTTTTATGTGGGGAAAACCAGCAGGTTGTTGTTACGTGACAGGATAAAAGAACATACTTATTAGACATTAAAGAATTTGAAATTGACCAATGCCCTAGCAAGACACATTAACCAATTTAATACTCCACAGGTTTAAATTTATGGGGTATTCCCACCAGGAGTTGGACCATAAGGTAAGATTACCAAATATAATCTTGACACAGTGGAATTAAGAATGCAAATTTTATTAAATGCCAATCAACACCCGGGGTCTAAACGAATACATTAGTATTAAACCCATTTTATGGTTACACCACATTAAAGGCACATAGCACGATTAATAGACCATCCTAGGTCCCCTATACACAATATTATATACTTGAATTTACCCCTGTTGATGTTTTTAAAGTTTTAAAGATTTTTAAAGAATGTTTTTAAGAATGTTTTTTAGCACACGAGCACTTTTAGAGATCATTGGTCATATAAATTCAATATTTTTAACACTCATTTTTAAAATAAAGCATATATGTATATATATTTATTTATATATGTTTACATAAGTGCCTGTTATATGTCCACACTTCAGACCAAACTTCTTGGGGGTGGGGTTGTATGTAATATTATTTACGAATAATGTATTTTTTGAAATATCATAGATCACACATTAATTTAGGCAGCTCATTATATATATGGGTATTTATTTAGTCTATTGTACAACAATTCCATATATTGACAATATTTTATTTATTTAATGTGAATGTTATTCACACCATGGGCATTTTATATAGCACACACATAAATATTTTTCATGCATGTTTAACACATGCATTACATTATATATATTTTTACATATGTACATACACGTCGCTTATTAATATACATATATATTTTAATCTTTCATACATATACGTAATCATAAACACATATACATATTGTGCTTATATTATTATAATACACAGACGATATACAAACTTTCATGAAATTCCATGTTTTTAAACAACGCTTTTCAGTGTTTTAACTGTGATGTCTTTTACAATGTTCGCTCTTTGTTTGGTTAATTTTACAATTAGTGATTTAATGGAACAATTCCACTTAATTAAAGCGGATATATAAGGATTAGATTTTGCATGTTGCATTGTTCTGAAGAAGTCCGTGAGTCGGATGAAAACCTAGGTCGATGCATTGTGTTTCATGTTTGTACTATTAAAGATACTCATTGACTTATAGTATCTTGGAGCCGTTTATTGACCTTCAGCAATTTACAAGCTTTGTGTGGATTATAGGCACTGATTTGTGGTTACAGCACATCCGCTGGGAATTGTGCCTTTCCCTCCTCCAGTTATTTGTGTTAGTGACATTTGGTTCTTTGGTGCAGTTCTGTGGTATTCTCAAGAACTAACTCTAGTAGGCTACGAGATAAGAGGGTGTCAACATCATTTTCTCGCCAAATTTTCTAATACATTCAATGCAAATATCTTACAGTATTTCAAAGTGAAGAGGCTGCTAATGTCCATGGTCACAAAGTAGGTAATAGGCCTTCATAATTAATTCTAGTGCCTATCTCCCTCATAAAAGGCGGCTGAGAAACTGGGGTGTATCACACAGAACTGTTTTAGCTTTGGGTAGCAGTTGCTTCAATTCATCCTCCACAAAGATAGAGAGTGGTTCAGTGATCCACCCACCTACCTGCGTACTATGGGACACATACAGGTGGATCTTGTTCATTCTTATGCACCATGTGGTAGATTCACTTATAGTTGCAATGGTTGGATTCATAACATTGAAGAAATTATACTGTTCCTGAGTAATATTTTGAGTCATCAGTTTATCATATAGTATATCCTGCATTTCCTTTGAGTCTCATCACAACCCTGCTATTTGTTTTAGTATAGGTGCAACTGTATCATTCAACATACACTCCATCTTGCTAGTATAATGGTTGCTGTTCATTACCACGATTGCTCCACCTTTATCCGCAGGTCTTATTACTATGTCCCTTCTTTTTCATTAAATTGGTCATTGCCTGAGTTATTCATTACTTAGATTACAAAACTGTTTGTGATGTCCAATTGTCTCAGTTAGGCAACCTCATCTTCACACACAGGCAAACAAAGTGCTGACCACTGGATGGAAAAGTAGTACAAAAATGCTAGTTTTTTATGTTGTCGCAGTCTCTTTCCACTATGTTCATTGTCATTACCGAATATGTGCTTGAGTGTAACATTCCTTCCAAAGCAGTTGGTGTCAGTGGCGATCAGAGAGAGGGTATAAAGGATAGCTCTTTCTCTAAAACAGCTTGTTCCGTAACAGTTAGCTCTTTTGTCCGAGATGTTAAAACAGCTCTTTGCCGAGATGTTAAAAACCAATGAGTCATTAAGCAACTTTCCTTTTCTTTCTCTCCCTGCTCATAGATCTTGGAGAGCATGACCCTTTGCTCTAGATTTGAAAAGGGAGATTCTGGTAGATGAGTAAATGAACAGCACCTTCCTTGGGTCTTGTAGCTGATGTTGAATTTCATTCCTCTATTACATCCTCTGATACTACGTACATTACTTATTTTGTTGGTTGATATTAATGGCATACTTGCAGATCGGTTCCTATTGTGGCACTATAGTTGTCATGCTTCCCTGGCAACAAGTTGGTGTTGATAAGTCTGTGGTTCAGTCTTTGTAGTTACAACCATAACATTGATTAATTCTGTGGGACGTGGCGCTAAGTTCATGTGAGAGAAACTCTTTTTTCTGTGAATCAGTGTTACCCCTGTCACTGTTTGCTCCTACCTTTGGATTTGTTTTATCAGTAAACTGATTATTTCTAGATCCCTTTTCACAGGAGGTGAAATTGCCATTGATATTTTTCTCCTTAGACCATTAAAATTTTTTTCCTTTCTTATAATCTGTATGATCCCTTATTAATTTGTGCCTTTTCACATCTCTTAGTTTGTTCTCATAAGAGTCCAGCCTCATCTGTAAATTTTCAATTTTCAAAATACAAGCTCTTCTGTTAGGTCCATGCTTTCTAGAAGAGGCTGTTTTTCTCTTATCAAATTGGTCATCTCTTCTTCCTCTGGTTTAAAAAACTCTTTTAGCAGTTTCATATATCTAAAACTCATTTCAATGTTGATAGCTTGGCATTTAGCTAATAGAGCAGGGTAGGTGTTACCATAACTCGGCATACATTTCACACGTGTAATCCCTTTGGTATTATTTGATGGTGCAGGCATGCTTCCATGTGAGCGTTGCCATTGTAAGCGTTGTCTATAAGCTGCATTTTCAACTTCATGAAAACATGATCATAGTCAGCAGTGGTAGGGGATAAGTGCTGTCTATTCACTTGTTCCAAGTCTAAATTCAGCAAAAGCAGTGGATTTAACAAACCTGCTGCTAAATTAGTAACTCTCCTGAGCATTGGTTTCTTGGTTGCCAATACATCCTTCATGATTGACTCAACATTAACAGATTCCACATTTATTGTTAGCTATGTGTAACGTAGAGCTCAAAAGTAAAGTACATAAAACAAAGACACTACGTTACCAAATGTAGTGTCAACCAGTGGAAAATGCAGGAAAAAGATGAGATGTACCACCAAGGCTGTCGTGAGACAAACACGTCACGTTAAAAACCAAATTCTTTAATGTAAACAGGAAAAATCAAGTAGTGTAAAACAAAGTTCTAGGGTGGATAACCACTTTTGGTAAAAACCTTCTTCAGATCTTCACCCATTAAACCAGTGTATTTCCTTAAAAGAGGACAGATAGCCAGTCAGGAAATCGGAAGAAGATAGACCAATAAGCCTATCATACTGAACCAACCATTTAGCATATCAAATGACCAGTAGGAGACTGTCAGAAATTGTCTTCCAGTAAGAGGAATACCAGTCTCAAAGCCATTCATAATGCCAGTTTCTAATCTCAGAAGAAGGACCAGTCATCAAACTTCCAGGAACAAGCTGGACCAGTGAACTAGTCATAATGAACCAACCTATTAGCATCTCAAAGACCAATAGGAGACTATCTGAAACTGTTTCTTCCAATCAGAAGCATGCCAGTCTCAAAACCATTCATAATAGCAATTTCTAATCACAGAAAAGAAAGCTCAATCATCTTGAATCAGGAAGCTTATTTACCAATGCCTATAGCTTTCTTGTATGACATAGTATTGTTGTGTAGAACTTACTGTAACCTTAGATGTCCTTGTCTTCTATATGCTGCTATATTATTTCCCACCCAGCCTTCCCTCTCACACTTGCCTGATTCCTGACTCCTGGAGTACCTACTTCGAGTCGCTTGACTCTGACTGCATTCAGTTCTGAGGTGAATGCGTGCTGATGTCCGCTTTATACCTGATGTCCATTTACAACCAGCGTCAGAGAAGAGATGCAGGACATCGGCGTGCACTAGTGTAGCATGTAACTTTATATAACGGCTGGACGTTCGAGAGTTCACCAGAGCAAACTCCTGATGTCATGAATACAGCAGCATATATAGAAGAAGGGCATCTAAGGTTATGGTAAGATGTTAGTTGTCTATCTCGCCTTCGTTCTTGCTGGTTGGGATCGGAGCCGATCCTCTGCTCTGACTCGGCCATCTTCAATAGCTCAGAGCTGTTTACTGGCTCGAGGCTACCCCTTATCCCATGATGCCTAGCAATAGCTACACAGATCTCATTTGCCGCTTCAGCTGCGAGGTGTCGTTTTTCTGGCTCAGGCTTGTATAGAATTTTTTGTGTAAATTCTTACTAGAATTTAACTCTTCTAGTATCTTATTATTAGCGATAGTGTTGTTACTGTGGTAGATAATTGTTTATTCTATAGTATCCCTCCTTTTGTAGAACTTGTTTAACTTGGAGAGTTCTCCCCCACCCCTCCCCCCTTCCCCTGGTTAGCCGTTTGACTTAGAGGCTTTCCTACTGCTTTTTTCTTATAGGCTAGCCGTTTAATTAAGAGGCTTTCCTATTACCTTCTTAAAAAAAAAAAAAAAAACTTTATCTATATCCTTTATAGATGATACTTGTGTGCCTTTTCAGTAGGTGTGTTTTTTGTTCTTGTAGAACTGAATATTGCTCTTTTTTTATTGTTGGTTAAATTGATTGGTTTCCTTTCTCCAGTACAGTATGTCCAAGGAATCTAAGGTTTCTGGGTTTAAGAAGTGTGACTCATGTTGTCAGAAAATGTCTCTGACAGATGGGCACACTTCTTGCGTCTATTGTTTAGGCGCTGTGCACCTGCAGGACTCTTGTTCTGTTTGCCATGCCTTTAGTCCAAGAGTCCTGCAGGAGCGTAAGAATAAGTTGATTCTTAGGATTCTGTTAAAACCCCAGGATTCACCGGCCAAGACTTAACAGCCAGTGAAATCCCCTAAATCCACTAAGCCGTCAGCTCCAATTTCGGAGCCGACTTTGGTACAGGGATTTACCTTGTATGTCGGTTCTGGCTGGCACCGACAAGACAACCTCCCCGTCTGCTCCATCAGAGGCTTCGGAGCTGTCGCGGAGCCACAAGAGGCTGAGGTCCCCTTCCTTAGAGTCGGTGCATTCAGCTCCTCTGTCTCCTTTACTTCAGAGCGAGCGTGGTCACCCGATCCTCTCACATCTCGATCCTCTAGGCTGTCAGATCATGATGTGGAGAGTAGTCAGTAGGTTGTTAAAGTCGCAGGCACTAGCTAAATTGTTGTCCAGCCTTCCTAAACGGTATCTGCTCCATCCACTTTTCTTGATGTTCCTCCACCGACTCCAGTGAGTTCGGAGCCGAGTTCATTGGGGTTTGAGTAGTGGAACCGCCGGCTCCGTCTTCGATCTCCGGTTCCCTCAGTGGTACCTTCCATCGAGGATCTGGGCGCCGTGGCTCCCTGTCGGCTCCGAGGCGGTGGCATCAGAACCCTCGTCCGACCCCATTCTCCCTCTCGGGCTTCGGTGCAGGTGAGCTCGGCTCCAACATCAGCCTCTGAGCCGTCCGGTGTGGAGAAAGATTCCTATTTCTTGAACCGGAGCTTTCTGCATCATGGCAGGGACGCCTTTGATGTCATGCAGAGTGTGCTGTCCTCTGAGGCAGCTCCACTTTCAGCCCCACCAGCTCCGTCCCCTGTAGTGCCTGTGCCAACCTCTGCTCCTCCTCCTCCAGACCTAAAGCATAGGGAACCGATGCTCCAGGACACCCATTGGGTGTTTCCTCCTCTTCGAGGCCTCCTGATCACTCAGAGGAGCCCCTTGGAAGAAAAAGTGTAAGAGGAAGCACATTGACTCCCCGAGTCTGTCACTTCTGATACAGACTTAGATGATTTGGAAGGGTCCCTGAGATCCCCCTCTGAAGATGTTTCCTTCGGACACCAAAGAAATGCTAAGCAGAGGGGAAGCTTGAATCCCCTAGCCCCCACAGAGGATAAGTCTGTATTTCTGGATGCTTTAGATTCCCTACCTTCCACCTCCTGGGTTTCTCTGCCTTTCGATCCACTTATGACATTAGTGGCTTGAAAGGCTTGGTCAGCTCTGGATACAGTGGAACCAACTCCGAGGAGACCTGGTAAGTTCATTACAGCACCCCAGGATAAGCATTTCCTTTCGAAAGGTGTTCCTGTTGATGCCATGGTGGTGGTAGCCACCAAAAAAGAGTTAGCGGAGACGTCTTCATTTGTCCATCCCCCTAACAAGGAGTCTAGGATGATGGACAGGTACGGGAAGCGAATGTTTGCTTCAGCCACCTTCTCTATGAGGTCACTGAACTACCTATGTCACTTTGCCCGACTTCAAAGGGATCTCCTTAAAGAGCTCGGAGATACACTTCAAGATCCAACAGCTGAGGGAGCACAAGCCGAAGTAGCTTCCCAGCTAGCGACGCTTAATTCTGTTGTTAACTCCTCCATGAGGCTCATTTCCTATGTAGCCGATGGGGCGAGTAGAGCTGCAGGTATGGGTGTGGCCCTTAGGCATGCGTGGATGCGGCTGTGTAACTTTGCAGAACCCTTTCAAGCTTCCTTCACCAACACTCCTTTGATTCCTTTCTTTTGGACCACAGGTGAAAGACACTTTGACTAAGAGTGAGCAAGAAGGCAAGACTCTCTGCCGTGGGAGTCGCTTTTCCACTCTCTAGACCTTACACCAAGGGTCAGAAGAGTGGGAAGATGTGGTTCCGTAAATCTCAGGGAGCCTTGCCTGACACATGTAGTGATTTTTCCTTCAGAGTCAGGGGGGGGGAAACAACAACAATAATAGATGCCGCCCTCATGGCAGAGGGGGTCTGCAGAACCAGGACAACAAAGAATCTTTCTCTGATAAGCCCTTTCAGCATCCCTGAAGGGGTTGCCCGGCTGCTCATCTCTGGAGCCAGTCAGGGGTAGACTTTCACTGTACCCAAAAGCCTGGCAAAGTTTAACACAAGACAAATGGGTACGGTCCATTATATCCGGAGGTTACAAAATTCCCTTCCATCAATCCCCCTTACAGTCAAGGAAGAGACCCTTCCAGATGTTCCACCCAATCTGAAGAAGCAAGCAGTAATAGAAGTTTCAAAACTGCTAGGAAAAAGAGCCATCCAGGAAGTCCCGGCAGACCAGCACGAATCGGAACTTACTCAAGGTTCTTTAGTACCAAAAAAGACAGGGGACTGGAGACCGATTCTGGATTTCAGCAGACTAAACAGGTCTGTACAAAGAACAAAGATTCAGATGGTCACGCTACAGTCCATTCTACCCTTTCTGGGTCAGGACAATTGGATGTGCTCAACAGATCTTCAGGACACGTACTACCATATCAAGATGGACAGGCGCTCCTGGAAATATCTTTGCTTCCGGCTGGCGGCCAGTCATTATCAGTTCAGAGCTCTGCCCTTTGGTCTCACCACAGCCCCCAGGGTGTTCACCAAATGTATGGCAGTGGTCACGTCTCACCTGAGATGTCAAGGATTCCAGGTGTTTCCATATCTAGACGACTGGCTCCTTACTGCTACCACCAGGCATCAACTCCTGCAAGCTGGGACTACACAATCTTCTCCCAGCTAGGCATTACAATAAATTTCGAAAAATCTGCCTTGTTGCCCTATCAATCTATCACTCACATAGGAGCAGACTTAGACACAAGGGATATGTTTGCAAGGCTACCACTAGAAAGGGTGTCCACAGTTCGTCAGCAAGTACAGATTCTGATGCAGAGCAAAAGGATCCAAGTCAGGTACATCCTTCAAACTCTGGATTCCATGGCAGCAGCCATTCTTCTAATCCCACTAGTGTGCTTTCATATGAGAATTCTTCAGTGGCTTCTGTTCACGCAGTGGTCTTTCCAAGAGCTACCCATGACTCCCATGATCCTGATCATGGATGCATGCAAAAGACATCTTTCTTGGTGGATGGTCTCCCCACTAATTACTCAGGGCAGACCTTTCATTCAACTCCCTCCGGTACAGCGACGACGGATGCCTCCTTGATAGGGTGGGAGCATTATCTGGGCAGGACAGTCCAAGGCACTTGGTAGCCTCACGAGTACCATCTGCACATAAATGTCCTGGAAATGAGAGCCGTGCTCTGGCATTGCAAGCCCTTCAAGACTCGTTTCCTTCTGGGACAATTGCTATTCAAATGGACCACATGTCAGTGGTGTGGTACAGCAACAAGCAGGGCAGAACCAGATCCTACCCCCTGTGTCGAGAAGCACTCAGACTTTGGCAGTGGGCGATTTCCTCCCAACGTTTTCTGATTGCGATGCACATCCCAGGGAGATCCAACATCATAGCGGACAGGCTCAGCAGAGCTATCCTCATGCCTCACGAGTGGTCTCTGAATCAGGAAGTTGCAGATCTTATTTTCCGCAAATGAGGACAGCCTTGCTGCGATCTTTTTGCCACCCCCTTCAACAGCAAATGCAGCATCTACTTCTCCCTTCTCGCTTCCAGGTCACATACCCAGAGACGCTCTAGTCCACGATTGGCCTCAGGGACTTCTTTATGTTTTTCCTCCGTTTCCTCTGATACCGAAACTCATCCAGAAAACAAAGTTGTTGGGTTGCAAATGATCCTCATTGCCCCTAGTGGCCTCGACAGATATGGTTCCCATTCCTGCACCATTACCTTCTCGATCAACCCTGGACTCTGGACCCAGTTCCAGATCTCCTGATTAATCAATCAGGCTGGTTGCATCAATCCCTCCAAACTTTCCAGCTCACAGCTTGGTTGCTCCACTTCCAACCTTAGCCAGGCTTCCCAGCATTTCCCCAGCAGTATGTGAGATTGTCTCTTCTCACAAGTCTACAACGAGAAAAACTTATGCTAGCAAATGGAAACGTTTTTCCTGTTGGGCAGAGGCGAGGAATGTGGATCCCGTTTCAGCTCCAATCCACGAAATTCTGGAATTCCTAGCACAACTGTTTCACTCAGGGTCCGCTTCCGCTACGATCAGGGTACAATTAGCAGCCATTTCTAACTTTCATGTTGGTTTATCAAATTCTAACTTTGTCTCATAAGGTCTGTAAAGCTTTTTTGAGAGGGACAGCTCTTCTTAGGCCTTCAGTGAGAGATCCCCCTCCTCCTTGGGAGCTTAATTTAGTCCTAACTTCCTTAATTCTGCCCCCTTTTGAACCAGCAGTGTCCTGCTCCATCAAGTTTCTATCTTGGAAGATACTCTTTCTGATAGCTATTACTTCAGCCAGATGCGTCTCCGAACTTCAGGCACTATGTGTTCATCCTCCCTACTTGGTTTTTCATAAGGACAGGGTTGCTCTGAGGACTAATCCTTCGTTTCTTCCCAAAGTCTGCTCAGAAAATAATTTAAACCAATCTATAGATCTTCATGTGTTTTTCCCTAATCATACCAACAAGTCAGAGTGCAAACTACACCAATTGGACGTTCGTAGACAATTGCATTTTTACCTGCACAGAACTAAAGAAATAAGGAAGTCAGACCAATTATTCTTTTCGTATGCCTTAGGCAAACAAAATCTCCCAGTTTCCAAGGTAACCTTGTCTAGATGGTTGTCGCACACTATTACTTTCATTTATCAGTTAAGGAACAAAGAGTTACCTATTAAACCGAAAGGTCATTATACTAGGGCCTTGGCCACCTCTGTAGCCTTCCAGTCTAGGTTGCCCATGGGTTCTATCTGTGCAGCTGCCATGTGGGCAAACCCTCATACCTTTATTTCTCATTACAAGCTGGATATGGTCTCCAGGAGCAGAGCTGACTTTGGTTCCACTGTTCTGAAGAGTCTGTTCCACTGTGCCACCCAGAATATTAGGTGCTAGGGATGCTGTCCCAACCAGCAAGAACGAAGGCGAGATCGACAACTTAACATAAAGAAGTTATGTACCTACCATAACGTTCCATGTTAGTTGTCTTCATCTCGCCTTCTTTCTTGCATCCCACCCTCCATCCCCTTGTCCTAGTGGACTGAGAGGAGTTTGTGATGTTCTTCGTGTTTCACTGTTGCAGTCATTACATTTGGGTAATCCTGCTGACAGGTTGCTCTCAGTTGGCCTGAATTCCAAAGTCCTGGGTCCTGCGTCGGCTGCTGTCACCCCTTCCCTGATGTCGGGTCGTCAGGGTTATAAAAGATGCGGCCGACACCATTTTCTTTATTTTTTTTTTGCCGCGCGGTACCCGAAGCAGAAACAGTTCGCAAGTGCCGGTCGGCTGACTCCTGAGATTTTCATGTTCGAGTTTCAGATCAGAAGTCCTCAATAAAGCTAAGTACCCCGTTGGGGAAACTTATTTTTTTGCTCCAGACTGATGTCAGAAAAAGTAAATAATTGTATTTCTTGTGGAAAGCAAATACCTCATAAGGATTTTCATTCTTACTGTATTCCTTGGTTAGGCCCTGATCACAACGTTTCTGGTTGTCGGTTTTGTGCTAGATTTAACCAACGCACTATTAAGCGTCGGTATGATTTTGCTTTAAACTGTTTTGGACGCCAGTTTATCCCAAAATGTCATCGGATAGCCATCCGACTAGCGGTGTTCACAAAAAACGCAAAGAAAAGGAGAGAGAGAGACAACCGAGGCCCAAAACCGACGACAAAGCTTCTCCAAAGCAAGTCGCCGGTTCTCAGTGAGCGCCGCGGCCCTGATGCCCGCTACTTTAGAGTCGCAGGCCGCTACCGACTCCCACGTGGAGTGGTACCGCTGTAAACTCAAGGTATTGGAGCCTCGGATATTATTCCCTCAGATGGGTCTGGAGCCACGGGTTAGGCACCGGCTTCTGAGGGTGTATTCAGACCTAAACATCTTTACATTAAACCGACTTCAGCTTCAAAGGCAAAGACTAAAACACCTTCTAAAGCAAAGAAACAAACTCAAGAGCCACGTGGTCAGGCCTCTACACCCAAAAAACAAATGCTCAAAATGGCCGAAGACTTGATTACCTTGATCAGGGGTTCCCATCCCCCTCCTGATAAGAAGCCTAGGCAAGAGACTGACTATGAATCCTCAGATCAGGTTTCTACTACTTCTGATCAGGAATATTCTCTTCCCCCTATGAGGATTCTGATGCTGAAGAATCTATACCTTCAGCTTCTCCTCCAGAGGACTATTCTTTTGGGGAAACCTTGCATACCATGAGAGAGCATTTCCACAGGGAGAGCCAAGATTTTTCTGAATCTAAAAAGAGGCTCAGGGATTTCCTTCTATTACCCCAATACAGGCCACTAGCCATTCCACCTGTGTTAGATATTGTAGATGATGTGTTTTCAGAGTCTAGTCTTACCCCTGACTCCTTACCTCCAGCTCCTGTTAAGCCAGACAGATATTACAGGGTTCCTGACTCACATAAATTCCTTTTTAAAAACCATGCTACAGACCCAGAAACTATTTCACAGGGTCCCAAAGGTGTTAAGGCTTCAGCTGCAAAAAACCCTACCCCCTCTGACAGAGATTCTAGGGCACTGGATAGATGGGGAAAAAGGTGTACACATCTGCTACCTTGGCTATAAGGGCCTTAAACTGTCAGTTTCATATGCTCAAATATTAGCAACATGTCATGGTATTGCTTAAACAGAAAATGTTAAACTCTGAATGTGCAGAAAACAAGGAAATGCAGGATTTATTGCATGCAGCTGAACAAGTTGGAAAGCATACTTTGCAATGTGATTTTGATTCTTTGGAGGCCTCTTGCAGGGCTGCAGTTATGGGTTCTGTAATTAGGAGACATGCTTGGTTAAAGGAACAAAGTCTGCCTGATCATGTCAAAGTCAAATTATTAGATGCACCTTTACAGCATGATACTTTGTTTGGTGTTAAGGCAGAAGAGGTGTTAAAGAAAATGGAGGACAAAGCTAAATCTATGCAACCTGTCAAAGATTTTTTACAAGTACAGCCACCTAGGTTTAGTAGACACTGACCAACAAAGAATTGGTCCTTTCCTGTGTCAGACAGACCTCAAAGGGGCAGATCCAGATGCCCTAGAGGCAGATCCCAGGTGCAAGGTTCATACAGGTCAAAGCAGTGGGGTGCTTCTACCTCCAAAGTTGGAGAAGACAAATCACAACTATACAGGAAACAGTCCCAATGACTTCCCCCTGCTTGCACCAAGCACTTATCTCCTGGCAGCACCCTTGGGGGGGATTAGCACTTTTTTTCTCAAAATTGGCACATCATAACCCAGGACAAGTGGGTTCTAAATATCGTGTCACAAGGCTACAAATTCCACTTCCATACCCTGCCAAAGGCAAACGGCTGGCCAGATCTGCCAAAAAATCAATGGGCAGAGGCACAAAAACAAGTCTCATCCCTCATGGACATAGGGGCCATTCAACAAGTACCAGAGCAAGAGCAGAGACAAGGATTTTACTCAACTGTTCTTGGTACTCAGAAAGGACAAGGCCTGGAGGCCAATACTGGACCTATCTATTCTGAACACATTCCTGGATATACCAAAATTCAAGATGTTGACTTTGCAGCAGCTTCTGCCCATGCTGGGCAAGAACGCTTGGCTTGTGACTTTAGACCTAAAAGAGGCATACCTGCATGTCCCAATCCGGCAAACATGCAGAAGATACCTCAGATTCAAGGCTGGCTCAATGCATTACCAATTCTCTGCACTGTCC